>NW_004797547.1:49464-122101 GCF_000002075.1 Aplysia californica | reverse complement strand
GCAGACAGACAGACAGACAGACAGACAGACAGACGAAGACAGACAGACATAGAGAGACAGAGAGAGAGAGAGAGAGATCTCATTTCACAGGCAATTTTTTTTCGAAGCTCCAGTCTTTGTGCCACATGAGCTGCAGTCGGTCAGCGGGGGGTCATCACTGCCCTAGTGGATGGGACCTGTCCCACGCATGGCGTCTCGCATCGACAAATGGACTCCACCACAGAAACAGAGACGGTGAGACCATGACGAGACTATGAGAACTCCCTCGGTCACTGAAAAGAGTCTTGTGCCGCGGAGTGCCGGATCGTCCTTCTCCTAACAGCACAATTTGTTCGCCAGCAATTCTTCCAGCTGCCACGTCACGCTTGGTTCTTGCTAATCTTTATCATCGAATCCCTTACTGGCGATTTTTCCGCCGTTCTGTGCTTTTTTTTTTTTGTCTCTTGTTGTAATCTTGTCAATTTATTTTCGGAAATTGGGTACTTCCCCTCGCTCGCTACGTTGCAAATCCACAATATGCATTATCTTTTGCGGCGGAACTCGAGAATATTAACAACTGATTCCAACGCTAACGTCTTTTTAAAAAACATTGGGGCCTCGATATTCCCGTAAAAGCACACCGTGAAAATGACTCTATGCCAGGCACTATCAATTATCTGTACAGCACGTAGAAGGATGGGGAGGATGGGGTTGGGGTGGTGGTTAGCTTGCATGTACAATATAAATGCTATCTAAATATGCATCCATACCCACGCGTATCGGTAGTCCAGTTGTGACACATTTATTACTAACTGACTCGTAAACGTGATGTGTCTTTGAGAAAGACACTTTACACAAGTTTTCCCTCACTTCTCCCACATGAAAAAAGTTACAGTATCTGCCTAAAATGGTGAAAAAATTGCAGCTTGAGCATAACGCTTTCCAGAAAGTTGAGAATTTTCCGAAATGTTGCTTACGGCACGGTTTGCGTGTTCATATGACCTTAAACAGTTGCGGGCGCTGTAAAACTCTCACTAAACTGAAATTAAAACTAAAGGCAAAGGCAAAGAAGTTATATTGCTAAGCTTTTTTCATTGTCGACCAGTCAACATCACAATCAGAAAGTTCCAATTCTTAAACAGATATCGGCGAATACGGTTCGCCATTCATTCCTATGCTCGGATGTTCTAATTTTTTTTAAATCCATACAAATACAAGTACATGTATTAATCCTATGGTGCTTCCCCATCACCCACCTGTTCAGGTTTTTTCAAATACCGGTACCTGTAAGTTACTCTGTCTCGTTTGCCATAGAGTGAAAGCGAGATGTTCCAAGCCTGGCCGTTCAAATATAATCTTACGCCTGGGAGGAGGGGTCTTTGGCTCCTGCAAGAAAAGTGTAAGAAAGGGGGGGGGGTGTCTTGAACTAATGTAATATTACACTTTTGTGAGGTGAAAGAATATTTTTGACATGCTGATGAACACTGCCTTTGTTGATGATAACTAATTTCACTTTTTGTTTTTAGCATAATGATCAGTAATAATTCAGATACAGGGGAATCCTGATAGTCAACTTGCTTAAAAGTCAACTCTTGCTTACAGTTACAGTCAACATCGCACTGTGGTCCCGTTTTTTACCTTCTTTGTTTAAGTAATTTTAAGTAGATCTAATTGTGTTTCTGATACAGTCAAACGCTTGGGTGTTAAGCTTGAGTAAAGTCAACAATTTGGGGCTAAATCCCAAAATGAATTCATTTAAGAAGAGATATTTCGCCTGAGCTAGTGGTGTACACACCTCCAATTACTTTGTTCTTTCATTATCTCTTGTTTTGGAGACATCTTCAGAATTATACGAGGGGTATACCAAAAGTTTTTTTCCCCCCTGACCATGAAGGAATGCTGAAATTTGGTACTAAGCTTAGTCTTTCTTTATGTAGTCGCCTCCCAGAATTATACATGTTTACCATTGGTGTATGACCTTGAGAATAGAGGACCCTCTCTATGTCAGAAAACAAGCCCTCTACCGCTTCTTTGACCTCATCATCACTTTTTGTACATCAAAATTTTATCACAGCGTAGGATGGGCAATCAGCTTCATAAACGGCAATGCTCTCCATAAACAGTATCCTGTAATTGCTTGCCTTGCAAGAACAAAAACTTCATTACTGCCCTGCGTTCAATTTTCTCCATTTTTATGTTGAAACTGGTGAACAACATACCCCCATTCACGTACAAAGTGCCGGTGTTAAAACCAGTAATCTGAAATTCCCCCAAATTTACAAGCATTCCAGGAAGATGATTGTTGGCCTTCACCCCAAATTTCAGCTTTCTACCTTTATTCCTTCAGTGTAAACTTTTGATATGCCCCTCATACTCCTTGAAATTGAGATTACATCTTGTTTATTACAAGGTAGGCCTACTTGTCATCTTCAATTATCAATGGCCAGTAAGTCAACTTTGCTCAAAGTCAACATTTTTTTCTGTCCTGAGTTTTGACTTTATCAGAATTCCACTGTAACTTGTTTTATTTGTAATTAAGGCGCTTTTGTCATTGGCATGAGTCTCAATTTTTTCCTTATTAGTATTAGTAAGAAAGAGTGTATGCAACATTTTGCTTGAATGATTTACTCTTGTGAGGCACCGCGGTGAAATCAGGAGCTCATCAAAATAATGAAAGTGAAAAAACTGGCATTTTTCCGCAGGTTTGGGAATTTTTACAGAATTTTTTTTTCCGCTAAACACCTTTTACGTCCATATAATAACACATTTCCATGCGAATTTTACAGAAAATGCACAAAATATGTGATTTTTCAGTTTTAAAGGCTCTCAAGCTATTGAAGTTATCAAACTTTAGCGGCCGTTTTCACACTTAATTTACCTCTGAAATCAGACGACCCACACCTCCTTCAAACGTAAATATTTCGACTTCTAAAGTTCTATTCAGCACAGATGAAAATCGTTTGCATCAAAAGAAAGGCAAATGGACAGGCTTTTAAGATGATATCAATAACGCCGTATGCCTCAAAACTGACGAGCGCCTGATCCCACCATGTCGTGACACTTATTATTTTTTAGAGTATATATTATTATGAGCATGTATGTGTGTATGCATGTTTTTCATGAATATTATGCAAGGCGCATAGAACGACGATTGTTTCACGGATTTGCGGCGCAATATAAAATATGTCATATTATTTTTATCCTTATTATAAGCTTTGTTTTCAACATCTTTCTCTAGTGCATCTATGATCAAGCCGAGGCACAACTTTCCACAATGGACCATTTTTCTCTTACAAGTTTGCCAGCACTTCTTTACTCTCTGGCCTGTCAAACATGACACATGTACAAATGTATTGAATTGACCAATGCACGATAGAACTCGGCTTAGTGAAAACAATTTGCTTATTGAGATCATCTGTCCAGGAGAGAAATTCTTTAAAGATTCACCAATCCATTTGTCAATAAAGAGCCCTGAATGAACTTCCCTTTCACCAATATAAATAAAACATAGCACATTGAGACTTCTCCTTTCTTCTATAGTGTTCCTAAGTCCACTACGCCCTAGAAAAAGTGTCTTTTAGTTTAAGTGCTTTGTAAGCAGGTAGGCAGACTGGGATATAAGTTCGTTTATTATAATAATAATAATGTAGATCATTTCTATAGCGCCCACTACCATGTGAACACAGCTCTAGGCGCTTTACATAAATGTATGTACGAACAATATTCACGCACACACACTCACGCACACATGTGCACACACATATCTACTTGCTTAGCGCACGCTTACACATCGTTACGAAATGGGGCACATACTAATACAAAATAAAATAATATACAAAATGCAATTAGCAAAATATGAGTAAACCAAAAAGAAAAAAATGAAAAGAAAAGCCCATTTTACTTGTCCATTTCAGAACAATTGTACATACAAAGACAAAGAGATGATGGTATACAATCATTTTATTCATACATTAGAAACAAAAATATCAAAGAAGTCAAATAACACATCATAGGTTATTTTGGCTGGAATATGACCATGCAAAACCAGACGCTGAGTAACACGCCCCCTCCCCAAATGATAAATGTTACGTCAACATTGATGCAAATGTACATATGTATTTATACTATATAACCATAACACATAGGTCCGATGACGAAGACAAAATTGACTGCCACCAACAACAAACCAGGTAACCATGTTCAGACAAAAGGGAGTTAACACAGATAAAAAGACATAGTTGTGTTACTATGTCTTACACTATTGTTATGGAAACAAACCACAGCATACCACTGTAAAAAAAACAAAAAAACGTGTGATGGTTACAAAGCTGACCCTGAAAATATTTTCAAGAGTAAAAACCTTTGAGAGACAAGAGAAGGAGAACTAATAACTCACAAAATGCTCAGAGCTTCTACTAACCTGTCAAACAAAACCTGAGTGAGAGAAATGGGCATGATTCTCCAAAAAGAGTCATTAGGTGTTTGTACACAGGACCAAGTAAGGCGAGTTTTAATTCACATGTGGAACATTTGCGAAAACTGGAAACACTGTAGGTCCTAAAATTTCTGTCTGACTTCTCCCTCTCTTAGAAAACTTTTAATTGTAACTTCAAGCAAAACAATGATAAAGGCATTAACAAAACACAAATCAGCATCCAAGAAGTCAGTTGTGAAGCAGAAAACTACAAAACACAATTCTCTGTTTCTCTCGCTAAATTTCACCCGTACTATTTGATTTATAATTTTCATTGAGCATTATGCAAGACAACAAAACTGCATTTTGTTCATATTGCCTACTTAGTGACAAATGCTGAATATTTTTAAAAATCCAGCTACTGTCAATTCCTGTCAAGTCCCTGAATCATAAAACATTTTATTCAGAAAGTTATGTACTAACCTACAGCCGAACACACATAAGCAAAAGATATTAACCTGTAAGATCTCGTGGAACATTCAGATAGGCCATGGGCGCATCTGTAGCTCAGTTGGTATCATGCTGGCTTCCAAGCAAATGAATCTCCACGTTGGTTCTTTGAACATGGGCTGTTTGGGGAGTTTTTTAAAGCTCTAGAGCAATTTGTTTGGTTCTATCAGAGATGAACGTTAACTTTGGAGGTCCTGCCTCTTAAATAACATGTAGTGTCAAGAAGGGTGTCAAATCTATACAATGACCAATGAGACGGACAGTTGTGTTCATTCTTGACACATATGGTGTTGGAAAGGGAGATTATGCAAAAACAATTACAAAGTAATCCTTTTTACAATTATTGGTCCAGCTGCACACCAACGTACAGGAGTAGGTGAACCCTGACACAACAGGTGGAAAAACTGGTTTGCGGAACATATGGTAGGTACAGCAATTACTACCACAACGATGATAGAAAAATAATTGTCTATTCCCATTTCCTGACATTGTCTGGAAATACATTGGTGCAAACTCAACATATTTCACGTCCAATGAAAGTAAAAACTACGAAACTATCTGTGTACGTTAAAACCCCAGCTGACACTTTCTCCTTGAAGACTTCTAGCAAGTAAGTTGAAAAATTAGTATCCAGTAGACTTTCTCACATTATAAAATATACTAAACTCATTGCTCGTGAATTTTATCAGAAATTTTCCCCGTTTTATTTAAGTTGAGGACATCTATGGAGCTGTTCAATCGTGCAACTTTTCCTTTAACTTGCTGAAAAACTATAAGCTGAATGTGTATCAATAAAGGCTGAAACAATGATTTGTACAGTATTGAGGCAAATAAAAGCCTGAATCCTGGATTGTAACTTGTAATCTACATCACTTATCTACCTCCGGGCTGACACTTTCATCAACAATAGGAAAATGACCATAAAAGCTGATGGGCAAAGCTTCCATTGATCTGACATTGACCAGCACAGCTGTCCCTGTTTGGCTGAAACGGGGGACCGTCAGTAACAGGACCTCTTGATTCGCTGGCCCTATAGAGATAAAACAAAATAAAGGACTTAAAAGATGTAAAATTAAGAAAATAAAATAACATGTCTTCCCTTGACATGTTCAATGTATGAGAACATAGGCCTACTACTAAAACACTTTTGTAACGGCTGATGGGAGTCCTGTTAGATTTACATGTCATCTCACTTTTGTCAACACAAAATCACAATTACATGCATTGGCTTAATATGTTTCTAAAAAAACTTTTTAAAAAACAAAGGATATAGAAATTGAGATTTCAGATGGAAAACAAAGCGATGCAACTTTTCAGATACCGTAGCGTGGAACCTCTGAACAGACTCAAACATTGTACGCCCTTTTTAGAAAGGAAATTCATTAACTTTAACCCCATCACTGCAAAGGGGTGTGCATTCCTACTACAGTGGAAACCATACATAACAGGCACGGAAATAACAGGAATCCGGTGACAACAGTGATTTTTTAAATCCCCATATTTTCCTACCTTTTCTCTATTAAAAGTTATCTGCAATGACAGGGACAAAGGCTCGTTAACAATGAGTAAAAAGGAAGAGAGAGAGATAGAGAGAGAGGGAGAGAGAGATAGAGAGAGAAAGAGAGAGAGAGAGAGAGAGAGAGAGAGAGAGAGAGAGAGAGAGAGAGAGAAAGAGAGAGAGAGAGAGAAACGCAGTGATGGAGCAAGCCCACGCAAGCCACGCCACTGTAAGTAAACGTAGCAGGCGAAGCGCGAGAGGGCTGCGGTGTGCTGCAGACTTCGATCTAGCCCTAATCCTAGCTACTCGAGCGTAATGTGTCACGCGCAGGCCTGCCACATGACCACGAGAGAGGGGCATATATATATATGCCTGAAGCCAACTGTTTCCCCTTTGTGTCTCTTATTTTAAAATATTTAAAAAAAAGAAAAAAAACAAACAAAAAACCCCTAACATGCAATAATTATTACCTAGTCCAAAACCCGTTCGTGGGAACTTGTGGCAAGGGAAACTACCCATGAATAAATACCACTGGATTAGTCCACAAATGCTTACTTCCCTTGCATTTCTGATATAACAGGACTTTTTGTCTGTTCTCAACACCCCTGTTATATTAGAATTTCCACTGTATCAGCATTGATTTCCAGCTAAGCTTTGTAAGTCCGGGCAGCAGTTTCATCAGTCTCAGTGGACTTGCTGTCTGGTTCTGGCCTATTTATGATATCGTATTCGACCCCAAGTTTTTGACAGTGTCACCTTCCTCATCCCCATATTATGCATAACTTTGAACAACTTGCAAATTTAAGTTTAAAAAAGTCAAATTCACTTCCTTTTTTCACACACATTGGACTTAAAGTTTTGTGGGAGCATGCTTTCATCTGCAAGACAAGCGAGACCTGTTGTGTATCTATCGCTTGCAATGCAAACCAATTTTGCCAACGTCCATGGTATGACACAAAGCCAAAAATTGCTTATTTTCGCAGTATACCATACACGTCTGAAGGTAACAAAGAGGTTAACGGACCAACAATGTTATTGTAAAATAAGATGAGAATTCCATTCGACAGGATACAAGATTTACTCGTATGTGATCCCGCCCCCACCCTAGTGCCCTTTGTGAAAAAAAAAGGTATCCAAAGCTAATGTATACAAACCTTTCACAACTTTACTTTTGAACTCCGGCTGGCAACCAGCAAAGTAAATGTGAGGGCATTCAGACAGGATGAAGGGATCCTTGTCCATAAATGGATAGCAGCCTGAAGCATAAACAATTCATGTTATAGAAAAACACTTTAGAATTTGAACAAGAGAGTAGCCTTCAACTTTGATATAGTCTTAAACAATTACAGAAGATATTAATTGACACAGAAGTTCATCCCGCATTGATTCTGTTTGCTTGAAACAAAACTCACAATACTTGCAAGAACTTTTTCTTTTTGCTTTCTAAATCAATACAGTTGCAATACATGGCGAGGACACCACCAAATGTATTTTATCATCAGAAAATAATCCCTTGCTACTTACAAACAAC
Source organism: Aplysia californica (assembly GCF_000002075.1). Lineage (NCBI taxonomy): Eukaryota > Metazoa > Mollusca > Gastropoda > Aplysiida > Aplysiidae > Aplysia > Aplysia californica. Next base: position 114,169 of record NW_004797547.1, on the reverse strand, counting down.
AAATAACACTTGAAAACAAAACTTATTATACAGTAACAAATCCCCCAAATTAAAAGGCAGATTCATCAGCAATGACCATGGAACACAAGTTACACAAGTAAAAAAAAAGGATAGTTCATTTTTTAAATTTGGCTGCTACATATTGACATACAATACTTTTTTTTTAAATATGGCCTGAAAGCAAACAAATAATCGAGCATAAGCTTTTTGTATATTTTCATATCTTACGATTTCATCAGTTAAAGTCTAAATCTAATTTAAAATAAATATCACCTTTCTATTGTACAAATGTGTCTAGGAAAATGAACAATTTTCAACTTGCTCACTTTTTCCACGTCGGTCATAGAAACTGGACAACATTTTTATAAACAGTGGTGTCCAAACAAGGTTAATCCGAAAACAGCGGTTAAACAGAAATGAAAATAAATCCCCAATTTTTTTCTTATTTGTCTTTGTACAAAAACTATTGATTAGCCAAATTGCTTGTCAATACAGTCAATTGTGGGCCACAGAGAGGCATAGCCAGGGTACTATTTGTTTGCCAACTTCTATTACACATCAATAGGCCTACACACTGCATTTACGCCTAGTGACACAAGGATAGCCAATGTACTGTCACACAATCTTTGGTTAGTCATGGCCTATTGTCTCCATGGAGCTAGTTCACATAGACCCTACATTTGAGCACATGAACGGAACCTGATGTGTTGTGTTCAATGAGGTCACTGGCATTTGGGCTTTCTTTCTCACTCCTCAGTCTACTCTTACATCTGTTCTGTGTGATTAAGGCATATAAAGCAAGCTGACAATGTCAAAAAGAAAGTACAATTGATACAGCTCAGTACTTGGAGATCCGACCCCGACACACGCTAGGCCTAGAGTAGACACGTGTGTGTGCCAACAACATGTGTGTTGGTAGTATGAAAGAAGGCTGCTGATTGGTCGCATGCAATCGGGTAAGCGAATAATGGTTCACGATGCAGGTGCAATGGATGGTTTCGGGGAATAAAGTTTGTTGTGGAAGAAAAAAGAGCGAAGCCAAGTCTATGGAGGCTGTTCACCCTGGAAGCGACCTCGTTGAATTCGGGCTATTTTTATTGATTATAAAGAAGAAAAAAAGAGGAATCCATCTCCTCTCGTTGAATCAGAGTTCCACTGTATTGAAGAATCAGCCATAATGAATTTACCTAGCGTGTCAGGGGCAGTAGGAGCCAAATGACCCCATTCCAAGGTTTTCTCAAGTGCCTGCAGTCTATCATCAATGTCACTGTATCGACAGATGTCATCAAGGGGTTGCCCAGCTGTACCCAAGACTCTGGGAAAAAAAAGATACAAAAAAGAATAAAATATTTTTTTGATGTTTCCAAAACTTCAGACTATCTGGTAATTTTAATCCCAAGTCTGCTTGAGTTTGTGTGTGTACCAAAAAGTTTCATTCAGATTCGCAATGCATAGTGTTTGTACTGATGTTACATTTTATATCTGCCCATCTCGTGAAATTGCAGCTGAAGCTACTATGCATGACCTCTTTTGACACACCACGCTCTAAAGGATCCAGGAAACAACACATTCATCATTTAACCCACTCAGCATTTTTACAGGTCTCAAACGGGCTTGTTCTTACACAAAATATTATTTTATGCTGCAGCTGATTTGAATTCAGGTGTTTCAAAACAAATAGGTGATCAGAAGAGAAAATTTGAGAGCAATTGATTGAAAAAATATTTGGAAGCTTGAAAGTATTTTTCCCCTTCAAAACATACGGGATAAGGCCCCCAGACCTGCCCCTATGAAATCTGAAAATCAGGATCTCAAGGCATAAAAAACGGGATCTGGTGAAAGAAATCAAGATCAACGGCAAATCATCAGGGTGACTACCAAGTTAACTTGAAAATTTTTCACGGTGTCCATAAATATTATGTATATATACATGTACAGTCAAACCTGTGTAAGACGGCCACCCATTGTCAAGGAGAAAAGTGGCCGTATAAGACAGGTGGCCGTCTTAGGCAGGACTGATCAAGATGAAGAAAACAAACCATTCCCATCCGAGGTCTCAATCGAAAGTAGCCGCATTGCTGTTTTTGTTGTTGTTGTTGTTGTTGGTTTGTATTTTGTTTGTTATTTTTATTTTGTTGCTGATTTTGCGCTAGGGTGACAATAAAACGATCTGTGTCAGACAAGGAGGACCGAGTGCTATGGTAAAACAAACACATGGGTCGCCACCACTTGGAGAACGAGCGACGCTTCTGTGACAAGTTCATGTTGACGCCCATCGTTACTTTGTTACAGACTGGGTAAACAGTGACCGCTCATCTCACTTACGATTTGCATATGAGTTCTGGGCGGGGCTTATGGGTTATGAGGGATCACACGCTTCCCTCACCAGCAGCTGGAAATTGGTACCTATTGGTCAAAAGTGGGAGGGGTCTACGCAACATGATCGGTTGGAGGGACTACCTAACAACAACGACAGGTGATTAGATTATGACGGCTCGCCATATCGCCAGGGGTCAATGCACAATATATGACAAAACGTAATGGAGTCACTATGGTGGCTGTCTAAGACAGGTGTTATTGCTTGGTGTGATAGGGGTTGTGTGTTAAAATATGGTGGCCACGGCCGCATTGGACAGGTGCCCGTTTTACACAGTTAAATTATATAGAAAAAACGCAAGGGGGGGAATGGAAAGTGGCCGTTTTTACAGGAGGCAGTCTTATAGAGGTGGCCGTCAGGGCAGGTTCCACTGTATATGCCCTCTGTGTGCGTGTGGTGTGTGTGTGTAAGTCTATATGTGCAGGCATGCGCATGTGAGTGTTTTATCATCATATTTTTTTTAAAAACCTGCCAATATTTAGGAAACTAGTGCTCTGAGTTCCTGCTGATAAAAAATTCATCAGATGCTTCTCGCGACAGAAAAGAAGACAAGAGTAAGTTTTTAGATAAATCTGGCGCAACAGGTGGAACAAATAAAATAGGGTTTGACGCGACTGAAATCGGGAAATCGGAATGCTTGAAATTTGGGGCAAAACATCAGGGTGAGTTGTACGACTGGGCCCCTAAATTGAGCATCTACTATTTTTAGAATGATTATTTGAATATGTGTTACTGATTGTAACTAATGTTCCAGAAGGGTTATTTTTAACAACTTATGGCAAGTTATGGTCTGATGTACAGAAAGAGTGCTTTTATCTCATGATAGTTACTGTGCTGTCTACTCACCAAGTGTTTCCTAGCATGATTGCAATATGACACAGGTTCTTCATGCAGGGTGTTTGAATCCTCTCCAGGAAATGAAAGTGGGTTATATAAAGAACAATAGAACAAGGCATGCAGTGCTTATCTACAGGACCAAAACGAATGCTGTATCAGACATTATAAACTAGGCGTTCATAAAAAAGTCATCTCTCTCATTCCCTAAAAAGAAAATATCAACACAAAAACCGCATTCTTTATCACCTTATTCATTCTTTTTCAAACAGTTCCCAAGGCAGCATCTCGATCATTAGCTTTACAGCCACTTGAGAGTGAATACCTTGAAACAAAATGTAAAGATTTTTCAAAGCGAAAAAAAAATCTTTCAGCCCATAAAACAGATATTTTGTCTTCTCATAGAAAAATTAAACAGAGTGGCTACTCGCCCAATGTCGGGAGGCTAGCGTCAGGCTACTCGCCCGATGTCGGGTGACTTGCGCCAGGCTACTCGCCCAATCTTTTGGTGTTCTGTGGTCCACTCTCTACCTCAGCTTAACCCTATCCGTACGCCCCGGGGTCATTTTGTACCTCCGGGGTAGTATTCTTCACATTTTAGAATACTTCTAGTGCACCCATGTTTCGCGCGAACGTATTCGGTCGATTAGCCCCGCTTGGCCTGCGGCTTCTGGCCTTTGGGGATTTCTGCGCATGCTCCTTTAAAATTCGCGTGATCAATCGCGCAAGATTCAGTCACTCACTCGGTCACTCCTTGTCCTCCAAGTCAAGATTCGGATCGGTCAACATGGCAGCTGAATTATATGTGGGAAAGACTTTCCAAAGTTTTAGAGACCTGAGTTAAACAATTTCAAAATTTTGCTACTTTCTACGTGAACCATTTATAATCTATTCAGGTCTCTCTCTCTCTCTGTCACTGTCTCTCTCTCTCTCTCTTTGGAGAAAGATGGTCAAGTTGAGTGTTGTGTGTCGTGTGCAGTGTGTACCTCTGGCAGTCAGTTTGCTGTCGGTATGGCGTGGCAAATTTACTTTAGGACCGTACAACTCTGACATTTGGCGTGTGAAGTGTGAAGGCGTGAATACTTGTAGGCCTCCTATGTTTTATATTTATTAGAGTTGGGGCGAGCGGACGGACGGGTTCGTTACTCAGGGACTCAGTCAGAGCGAACGGGTAACGGACGGCCATGAGAGCGAATTGCGAACCTTAAGACAGTTTGCGGGTAGTGCCAACGAGTAGTTCGTTACTCGCGGACGCTAATTTTGCAAGCCTGACCCAACCCTAATATTCATATATTGTTTAAGCACTCCTTTTCGTACAATACGGGTGAAGAATCCACATTCAACGAAGTTGATTCCCCCCTTACTACAAAATGAAAAAAACCCCAAAAAAACCGCCCTCCGTTTTTCTTTTTTTAAAGAGAAATAAACAAAACTTATTTTAAACGGCCTCCTACATTCAGTAGGGGTGAACTAGAACTATGAAATTGATGCCAAACTTTTTGATACACATTCATTGGGCGAAGTGGACCAAGCCGTAAGTTAGAGTATATTATAACTACAACGGTTTGAAGATTGAAGCCAAGCTCATTATTCTATTCTCTATTCTACCTCAAGTTATTGCATGCATCCACGAGTATGAGTGGCATCAAGTAGAGGAAAGTCCATGTGTCAAAATAAAAGAAAAAAATACACATTTATTAATAGATTCAGTCAGAAATGTACACGCAGCACAGGTTTTTAACTGCAGATTATGAGATCAATATACGGAAAAGGACCTTACATTATTGATTCTATTTACACAAGAACTACACAAGTTTGGTTATTTTGACTATTATGTGTGGCCTAAATAAGGTTTGGTGGGGGTTCGTGTTATTTAACTTAAGTTATTACATGCCATGTCACACATGTGGCCTTTTTTTCATATTATTCTTTAAAAACGACTTTCCCCATCTACCTAACTCTTCTCCCAGTTTCTCAGTGGCATTCACTGGATCTATTGACACCAAATATATTTGGATTTCCATTCTCTTTCTCCCTGAATACATCTACAAAGAGAACAGTACCTCACAATGAGAAAGACAAACTTTTAGGAAAGGCTCATAGATCTCTACAGATCTAATAGTCTAGTCAGATTGTTACTGGTTACATTTCTTAGGTGAAAGTTTGACTCTGACAGCAATTATCTGACCAAATTGACATTATTATAATACATGTCATGTATGAAGATAGGTCTGGCCATAATGTGTACAATAATGACTGTATTGCACCGGGTCAGCTTGTGAACCGACGCAGAGAGAAAACGACAGGAATCAATCATTCTAAAAACAACCCCCCCCCCCCCCCTCTCCGACATCGGGCGAGTAGCCCAGCACTAGCCTGACGCTAGCCACCCGACATCGGGCGAGTAGCCTTGGCGCTAGTCACCCGACATCGGGCGAGTAGTACTGGCCGCACGGCCAAAATTAAACTACCTTGTGCCTTCAATGGCAATGTCGCAAGGGTTGGGCTGACAATGAAGGGTTTTGAACTTCGAAGACTCTGGTAACATGCAGCGGTGAAATGGTTGTTGAGGCAATGTGTAGTTTGATGGATCAAAACTTCCAGGCACAACAGAAACGTCTACACTGGTCTGAAGAGAGAGAACACATGGATGAAAGGCAAATGATAAAATACATCAAAGCCAGTGCATACAATGAACTTGAAGTGCCTGTTCACACTTTTTAAAATGGTGACCCATTTTTGGGTCATAAATTGCTACCCCTATTATCTAAATAAGAACTTTTCTCCTTTCTCATAATCAAATTAACACATTACAACTACTACAGCTAGACAAATATCTTTTGCACAAAAAAGTACACTCTGCATCTATAATTTTAGAGTAGGATTTTTATCAGGACAAAGTCCAGAAAGCAGCTGATTTTGTGAATAGCCCACGCAAGTGAGATCGACACGCCCCTAACCCCTTCAATCCCAACCACAGCAGCAGATTCCTATAGTTGTATCGAACAGATTGAAGGTTTCATGGATATTAGAGGTGAGACATGAAACTCAAACATACCACAAATTGCATTAGGAAGTTGTCCAGTGCTTTTACAGCATCTACACTGCCTGCTGAAGTCTTCTTGGACAAGTATTTTGCCTGGAACAGAGGACATAAAAAAGCCACATTCTCCATGATTTTTTAAATTGCCAAAAGTAGCCATCATCACTTGCTCAATCATAACACACACACACACACACACAAAATCCCCCAAAAAGCAGACATACTATAGAAACACAAAGGAGCATTTTACAGAAGGAACCCCAGTCAGGATCAGCTGATTCAGTGGAAAAGCATCCTTCAGAAAGATACAATAAACTTTACTTCAAACAAGGACTCAGCATGGCTCAGCAATGTATATGCAACTGTTTGTGATTATCTTTAGGCATCTGCTGTACCTGTCATCCAAAAACAAACTAAACCCCTAAAAGGACCTATATAAAGTCTTTTCTATTATGCATGTGCTTCATCAGATTTTAATGAGACAATTTCAAATTGAACTCCCACCCCCATAAATTTTTTTTTTTTTTTTTAAATGCACCTATACAAAACACTTACTGATTTAAGGCTGAGAAACTTCTCTGAATAAGATGCAACATAAAGTACACCATAGTCGGGCTAAGAGCAGACAACTGTTTGTTAATATTACTTGCCTATTCAAGAAACGCACAAATATATATATGCTCAAAGCATGCATGGTAATATTCAGGGTCCCCACCAAATCCTGGAAAAAATTTTCAAGACCCCCAAATTTTGTCAAGACCCCAATTCGAGGGAAAAATCAGGCCGCTGCGCGTCAAGAATGATCCCCAAAAAAGCCAATCTATTAAAGATAAAAAGTCAAAATGTCTATAAATGAATGCAAATGTACATTTTGTAGTATAGTCTTCAAACAATAGATGACTATAAAACTGGGTGACTGCCAACCCAGCTTCTCAATTTTCCAAGGGAGGGGCCTCATCCATTTTCCAGGAACACGTTACATAACAATGAAAGAGTGTGCTCCATTTATATCTAATATAATACATGTATACATGTTTGTGAATACACACACACACACACACATGTAGGTACATTATATCCAGTCAACAACATGTCAGTGTGGCACTGGGATCTTGAGAGACTTTGGTATTTCAGTCTGTTCTTACTTATTTATATTTTCCCCTCATCATATTAGCCTACATAACAAACTATAGGCCCTATATTAAAAAAAATGAATCCTGTTTTGAGCCTGAGAAAAGACCTAGAACTAGAATATTGACTGTCAATGACCAGTCTGGGTGTCCTGATTCATATAATAAACGTGAAGACGAAAACAATTGCTGCAACTCAAAGTAGAGTAATAACTAGAATGGCTCAAGTACACCTATTCAGTGTGAGAGGTGTAAGAACTTGGGGGGGGGGGGGGGGGGGGGGGGGGCCAAAAAGAGGGACCCTGAAAAACCGCCATTCTTGGAACCAATCTTGAACAGAAAGCTAATAAAATATAGATATAAATTACAATCACCCCCCCCCAAGAAACCCCAACCCTTTTTTTGTAAAAAAAGGGGTGGAGGAACCCGATTCCCCTTTGAGGCCGCACCCACCCGCCTGTTTTAAAAAGTCTCAAAGTAAAAACAAAAATGCTAAATATTTGCTTACAAGTTCCATCTTTTGCCCTCTGACCGTTGCCTTCAGCTCCCCCCCCCCCCCCAATCCCCTTCCACGAGTGCACGGTATCTTATAAAGCAGTCCTATACTTCACAGCGCTCAGACCGCCAGTACTCACAGGTTCATTGACCGGTCACGAGGGCGAACCTGTCAAGACCCATGTATAACTTCTTTTTCTTTTTTTTTTTTCTACAAGCGACAGCAGAGGGCAATTTTTAATATTGATTTATTTTCAAGGCGACACAGCGTTCATAATGCACAACCTGCATGTTACAAATGTTGCGTTATCTATCAGACTATTACCGAAAAATTTCTAGACGGTAACGAAAGCAGATCTTGATTCTTTCCGATCGAGCCTCGGTGTCACACACACTTCCATCACAGCGGTTCAATTACGTTTCCTCTTTAGGATTCATCAACCATACAGTCTAGACAGCTACACATTACACAGGCCCTATCCTTTCCCGACTTACCGACCCATCTCAAAATTCCCGACTTTTTCCCGATTTCCCGACCCGGTGGGGACCCTGAATATTCCACACATTTAGACACTGTGAAATTTAAAGATCAAGACTTGTAATCACCAAAATATCGTGAATGTATCAAAGCCAAAAGTGTTGCCCCCTCCCCTTTCATCTTATTCAAAATTCTATACCTTGCTGAGTGAGTCCTTATCCTGTGTAGACTCACTAAGTGAGTTTCCAGCTATGACCACGTGGCAAATAGAAGCTGAAGCTTTCAGCTGTTCAGGGTCTCCAAGCTGACCACTCACTAAGTCTGCTAACAGCTGCATCTGGAAGGTGCGTTCCTCACGGCCACCCAGCTCAAATCCACTTGCAAAGAGTACATACCTGTGCCATTATTCAATAAGCAGAAGATTAATCAATTATTCATTTTTTTAAAACTTGCTTAATTCAGTCAAATAGAAGCACACTAACATCATAACAGCTATTTATTATTGAAAAGCAAAGGACAAAGGCTCTCATCGACTTCGCTACTGCCATTCTCCCTGGGTCATCATTATCAATTCACTGATCAGCTTTTTGTTGGATAAATTGTCTATGAAGCAAACAAGCTTTTGACATAACAATCAGCATCCTGTTTTACCATGTCTCAGACTACAAACAAGAAATCTTTACTTAGGAGTCAAAATTCTCAAGCTCAAATTATGTTACAGTTGGCAATTTACAAAAATACTCCATTAACTAAACACTAAATTTCTTCACATGACATAGATTCTGATGAAAAAAATGCAGCTTCGAATCCTATTGAAAAACAAACAAAACCCAATCTTCGGAAGAGAGTTTTCGATTGCAGTGCCAATCATCGAGAAAAGTGAAAAGGCTGAAACTTTCGCACAGAAGTGCAATTCCTTTGATTGAGAGAAAGCCAGATATTTCATACTCCAGTGGGATTCAAACCTCTCTTTGATTTATGTAATCACTTACTGCATAGGTTTCATGAACCCAGATAGCCCTGATCCTGTTACCAAACTGGCACTGCTGTATAGATTATAATCACTCTAGATCCTGGCAGCAGTGAGTTAGGTGTAAGACAGAGAACAAGGGAAAGTGTCTGGTATGATGATGAGTTTGGCTACACATGGGAACAAAGAAGGCATGCACCATTTAGTGATAGGTCCAGAAAACTTTCAAGGAAACCATTTTTGTCTGTCATCAATTATTATCACTAAAACTGGTGTGATCTGCTGTGACCATTGTACTATTGACTCACCCTTTGACACTCATTTTCCTCTTCATTTACCTTTTCTCCTTCACGACCCACATCAAAACAAAAAAAACTGCCTTAAGTTGAGACCTGTTTCAGGCTTAATTTTTCTCTTTCACCCTTGCAGTTTTGGCAACATACAGGTCTGTCCTCAGAGAAAGTTGCATTTGAAAATAGCAAAAGTTGCAAAAAGTTGCAAGAAAAATTAGCAAAAGTTGCCAGACCTGTAGAGCTGAAACAATGCCACAGAACTATTGGAATACATTGTTGCTATGCTCATTGCAATCAAAAGTAACCAATATGAGTTTTGTTAGATCAAAATCAGAAGTTAAATGTGAATGTCTACCCCCCCCCCCCCCAAAAAAAAAAATTTTTTTTTAATCTGCATGGATCAGGTTGCATGGTGTACAAAACAGTTTGTCCCCTGACACATGCGTCAGGTCCTCAAACTCTCGCTTACGTTCGGCAGGTGTGATCAGCGTGATTTTGGGGCTGTTCAAATAATAATTTTACACTTTGTTTGGGACTTTTTGCCCCCCCCCCCCCCCCCATCCTACACTTTTTTACACTAAAAATTCCCCCCCCCCCCCTCAATCCGGTATGATTACGTTTTTCGCTTTTAATAATAATATGACATTTATATTGCGCACATCAGTGAATCACTCTTCTATGCGCTTTACTTTTAAATTACTAATTATAGTATTCATGAAAAACATGCATACACACATGTGACATAATAATTAAATACGGTACAAGCGGAACTTTTCCAGAAAAACTTACTGTGTCATTTTACCACTTTAACCGTTCCGGTGTACAGTAATCAAAATTAGACTAGATCTAGATCTACATGTCATGTAGCCCAGATATCTACCAGTGACCAGTGTATAAAGTGCGAGATGACATATTATATATCCTGGTTGCCGCTCAAAGTCCACTGTATCGCCACAATGCAGTGCTTACCGCTCGAACTTACTCTAATTAAGTGAATAGTGTAGTTACTCTCTTTTTATGTTATTAAAAAAAAAACTTACGTTGTCATAAATTATATTTTCCTTGATTATTTGTTCACCTTACAAAAGTGTAATCTTACATTGGTTCAAATCCCCCCCCCCCCCCCCCCCCCCAAATGAATCGATCCATGTCTAGATCTAGCCTCCTGCCTAAGATTTAAAATCTTTCACAAATTTTTATACTAAATCTAGATCTAGATGTATCTACCTGGTGCTACGGAACCAAGCAAGCTAAGTAATCAGATGACCGTGTTTACGATTGATTTACTCTAGATCTAGATCATCCCGACCCGACCTGACCCGGTACGGGTCACTGGGCGGCGGCGGGCACCCTGTAGTGTGAAGGAGCGAATTGTCCCCCTTGGCGTCGTTATTTTTAGTCTTGGAAGAAAATTTCGGCGATTTTAATGAAATTTTATTATTTTCTCAAATTTTGAGGGAAATTGGCTAAAATTCGCGAAATCACGAAAATGGCAGAAGTTGCGCAAAAGTTGCGCTGAAGGCAAAAGTTGCGCGCGCAACTTGCGGGTTGCGGGCGCGAATTTCTCTGAGGACAGACAGGTTTGACCCCGTGGAAGTTTAGACTTGTGAACAGCATGAGCCTTTGATAGTGAACACACTAAAGTTGCAGAATCTGTCGGTATGAAAAAGTTAACTTCATTCATTATTAATCTCAAATTTCCATCACAGCAAAGATACAATAGCATGGATAGCATAAGCATATATATTTATATATATGATTTTCAAAGAAAAACTAAAAGGGCCTTGACCTTATCATTTTTATAATATCTTATAATCACCAACATCTTTCACATTACCTTTCTTCCTCACATATGGGACGTGGAATCTGACCAGGCATATCCTGGAAACAGTAATCTTCAACGTAAAATTTACCCCGTTCATTTTCTGGTTCTTTTCCTAACACAGCAACAACAGTTCCTGAAACAAAATACATGTGAAATAAGGAATCTAAATACATACAGGTACAACAAAACAATAAAAGCTACAGCAGCCAAATAGAAAACCCAAGCCATTAGCATCAACACTATAAAATCAAAGTGTAGAATGGAGAAACTTACAACACAGTTTCCAAGTACTTAGTTTATCATGAAGCCAAATTAACATGAAATTCCTGATAACATGCAAAGATTTCAAATCCTCGGGGGGGGGGGGGTTCTCACTAATTCTTCTATGTAGGCCCATTGCAACATTCATTACTGGTAACTCTAGATCTGGTTACTGCAATGAAACATTCACCACCACTTTTTTGTTCTTTCTATTAGCACTCGAGTGAACATGAAATCTGCTTATAACATAGAAATTCTCTGGATCTGTGAAGTTTGTTTTATATATCAGGTTTTTACTTTACTTTTCATTTCATATCTTACCAGATGCAATCATCCTGTTTACACATTTACAAACCAAAGGTCAACTCAATTCATCTCACATTCACAATAAGGCACCTCTAAAAAAAAGCTTGAATTATAACTCAAAAGTATATCATACCTTGATTCTCACCTATTTTTTAATTACGCACCTGTCACTGAAGTCTTACAATCCAAATGCCCAACTAAGAAAATCCGTTGCAACTCATCCTCAATAATGAGCTTATCGTTTTCATTTGTATACCGACTTTGAATGGGCTGTGGCAACAAGTTGTGCTGAAAATAAAATGTAGCATAATAACATAGTTAACAAATTTATATATATAATGTTAAATTTTCTGTAAATGAAGCAAAAGACGGATGAAAATATTATCTAATCTAAATTCAGGGTCCCCACCAAATCCTGGAAAAATTTTTCAAGACCCCAATTCAAGGGAAAAATCAGACCGCTGCGCATCAAGAATGATCCCCCAAAAAGCCCATCTATCAATGATAAAAAGTCAAAATGTCTATAAATGAATGCAAATGTACATTTTGCAGTATAGTCTTCAAACAATAGATGACTATAATACTGAGTGACTGCCAACCCAGCTTCTCAATTTTCCAAGAGAGAGGCCTCATCCATTTTCCAGGAACACGTTACATAACAATGAAAGCGTGTGCTCCATTTATATCTCTAATATAATACATGTACAATGTATATGTTTGTGAATACACACACACACACACACACACATGTAGGTACATTATATCCAGTCAACAACATGTCAGTGTGGCACTGGGATCTTGAGAGACTTTGGTATTTCAGTCTGTTCTTACTTATTTATATTTTCCCCTCACCATATTAGCCTACATAACAAACTATAGGCCCTATATAAAAAAATGAATCCTGTTTTGAGCCTGAGAAAAGACCTAGAACTAGAATATCGACTGTCAATAACCAGTCTGGGTGTCATGATTCATACAATAAACGTGAAGACGAAAACCATTGCTGCAACTCAAAGAAGAGTAATATTAGTAATAACTAGAATGGCTCAAGTACACCTATTCAGTGTGAGAGGTGCAAGAACTGGGGTGTGTGTGTGGGGGGGGTGGGGGGGGGGGGGGGGGGCGGGCTTGCCCCAAAAAGGGGGACACTGAAAATCTGCCAATCTTTTGAACAGAAAGGGAAAAAAAAATATAAATTACAATCACCCCATCCAATGAAACGCGAACACTTTAGTTCAATAACAAGGCATGACGGATCCTGATTCCACACAAGGCCTGCACCAACGCGCGCTTTGCAGAGAGCTCTAAAGTAGTTATCAAAATGCTAAAAATTTGCTTCCAAGTTCAGTTTTTGTCCTCTAACGTTGCCTTCAGCCCCCCCCCCCCCCCAATCCCCTTCCACGTGTGTATCTTATAAAGGAGTCCTATACTTCACAGCGCTCAGATCGCCAGTACTCACAGGTTCATTGACCTGTCACGAGGGCGAACCTGTCAAGACGGTTGTTTAAGTTCTTTTTCTTTTTTTTTTCCACAAGCGACAGCAGAGGGCAATTTTTAATATTGATTTATTTTCAAGGCGACACAGCGTTCATAATTCATAACCTGCATGTTACAAATGTTGCGTTATCTATCAGACTATTACCGGAAAATTTCTGGGCGTTAACGAAAGCAGATCTTGATTCTTCCCGATCGAGCCTCGGTGTCACACATACACTTCCACCACAGCGGTTGAATTACGTTTCCTCTTCCGGATTCATCAACCATACAGTCTAGATAGCTACACATTACACAGGCCCTACCGGTATATCCTTTCCCGACTTACCCACCCATCACAAAATTCCCGACTTTTTCCCGATCTCCCGACCCATCTCAAAATTCCCGACTTTTTCCCGATTTCCCGACCCTGACATTAAGTAAGGAGAAATAAACACTTTCACAACAAAATTGTAAACGCCACTTTTTAAGTTTGGCAAAACTAATACCGTCGTATCTAGAAAGGTGTGACACATTCCAGGGTCAACTTTTTTTCCACAAAGCACAATTTTTCCTCTTAAAAGATCTACAGAAGAAAGTTACGCTTTTTGTAACAAAAGTGATAGACCTTTTTTGACAAACCGCGACATCTTCTGCATGCCAATAAAGTTCTTTCCTTAAGTAACGTGACTTTGCTTGCGGTCTACAAAAGTTTGGCAGCGGGTCTTTCCCCTCCTTAGCGTACTAAAGTACATGAATTGCGTTTTGTCAAAAATGTGCGGAAATCTCATCAATCTAAAGGATAAGAATCCGACATAGAATTCATCAATTACCGAATATCAAATAAGCCTGACATCATTTTTTACTCTTAAACTAAATTTGCTCAAGATTATTCAGTAAAGTGACGAAGAACAAAAATCTAAATTTTTCTCAAAACCGAAAAAAAACATTTGTTGCGAAACTTCAAATATAGAAAAAAATAATAATAAGGAGAGGCAATTTAAGGTATAGCTCCTGTAAAGTCTTAGAAAGGTTTGGACAGGACTAGTAAAGTAGCATATTTTACTTTTTTATTAGCTTTTCCTGTACATACCTCTTCACTTATCTCTTTAAGAATACTTGGCTGGAGCTCCATATGCTTGAACAGAGTGCCAATCACAATGCAGAGCTCATCAGTCTTTAGACTGTGTAGCTTTCGCTGTGGTATTTCTGAACCTGAAATCAAAGTGTATACATCATATATTTTTAAAACCCATCATGTTGACACACTTTATGTGATTTTAGCACAGACTAGATTAATCACTTTAAATGACTTTTACAATAGATTCATATTACAATATATATATATTATATACTTGGGGTCCCTAAACTTGCACTGCTTCTTCAACTATGTTGTGAAGCATGCACATATATAGAATTTTTTTTTAAAGAAAGTATTACAATATTTTCACGTTCTCTCCCGCACACAGAAGCACTGCTTTAGGGGGCTAAACCGCCATATAGTTGAAGAACACATGATCACTTGAGTCATTGCCAAATCGATTGTTTTCAGGAAAATCTCAAACATGATTTGGCTAAACAAAAAATAGGGAAATAAAATAATGGGGGGTGGGCCCGAAACTCTCTAAACTCTTTTAGGTCGGGGCGGCGGCAATGCCCCTCTGACACCCCCAAAATTTATAAAACACGCCGAATGTTGCTAGTCAATTAAAATTAAAGGTTTCACATAAATTTTAGTTCCAACAAAAGCCATTAAATATTTCAAAATCAAGAAATTTGTGATTTGCATGGATAGATAATTATTTTTAAAAGTCAAAATTAGTGTAGCATAAAAAAGAACAAGAAAAGAAGTTTACAATACAGGAGCATGAGTAACGAATTAAGGTAAAATCTGTACCCGTTGCATAATGCGATTGTACGGCCGCGTTTTTTCGCGTAATTCTACAACATTTGCATAATTTTGGATTCCCTGCGTTTTCCCCCCCTTTTTTACAAAAAACAATTAACGCCTCGCCATGTGACTAAAGCGAAGTAATCACCTTAATAAGTCTCATTTAAGTGACAAGTTGGTTATTTCCCTTGTTAAAAGATCTTGCTTTATGGCTTGGGATTTTGTTCCTAGAGCATGTTCAATTTTTCAATCCATCAAAAGTTGTTCTCACGTCTGCGGAAGTTTCATGTTTGACAGGTTTCCCTGGTTTTCGTAATGTGCCAGCATCCGAGGTCCAGATGTCCTTTTTAAATATTTTTTTTAAAAACATTTTTCTTTCCCCTATAGATCTAGATCTAGATCCTGAGATCTACAGCTGAAAGTTACAGAGATTATATTTTTTGGCTGTTTTTTTTCTGACTGATGTGTATTGTTTTCTTTCCAAATACACAACAAATTACTGATACTGATATGTTCTGTTTTCAATTTTTCTGAGGATAAAACATGAAAATCATGAAAATTCGTGTTGAAAAAGTGCAAAACATGTCGCGAATGGTGTTACGGTAACTTGCATAAAATTTTTGCATAATTTTGCATTTTTGGGGCATAATTTGGCCATCTAAATTTGTATAAAATTCTACGGGGACAGTAAAATAGAGACAGTGTATTTCATTTAAACAGAACAAGGTTAAATACGGAAACAGCAAAAGAACCAAAATAAAATCGCTATCTTTTTCTTCTCTTTTCTATTTGAGAATCCCCTTGAAACTGAAAACCTGACTTAACATTAACAAGTAGCTGAAGATTTAACATGGAGACAGAAAGAAATTCCTTCCTTTCGGTGGGTTTTTACCTGAGACAGAAAATGCTTTGCTTGCCCATTCAGCTCTGAATATGAAACAAAACTATCAAGTTTGGGTAGATTGGCTCTAACTTTTATGTCATGCCACTAAATGAGGAAGGGGAGTAGGGGTATGTCTTGGGGGTAGATGTTTTAATGTTACCCAATGCATGTGAGCCCTGAGAGGTGTAGAGTCAGGGTGGTGTGGGTGTGAAATCTCACTAGATCTAGTGTTTGTGAAAAAAAATGGTCAAGTGGCACTCTAGCACAAAGACTTTTGACCAATGCCTGCTGCCCTGATTATACTGCTAGCTAACAAAGAAAGTTCCTTGAATTGTTGTGCAAAGGTGAGAGGTGGCATCTGGAACTTAACCCGTGCCTACACAAAAGGGTGGGGCTAAGGGTGGCAGCAAAGGGAATTCAATCGATTCTATTTATTTTTATATTAGGTCAAACAGTGGTCCTATCCCTACAAGATGCAAGCACTGGTAGCAATGGACAACGGATTACTTCAGATAGCCTCTAAGTTAACTCCCAGCAGTTCATATGCAGTTGGCTACTAGATCTATATATATCGTATAAATAAATAATCTATATTATAGACTATACAGTGGAATTCGGATTCAACAAGGTTTATATGCTGGTCTATGTAATCAAAAGTCGTCTTTGCAAAATTGTTTGTTTGTGTGTGATGGCGCGTCGCGCCCATCTCGAGATGGCCGCGCTTTCTGCGGATCGTCCTATGGTTCTGCGCCATCTTATGATCGTGCTGATTGGCAATTTATGGCGCTTGACTTTGACATAGATCTAGATATAATATCTAGATCTATATAATTAACAATTGCGGGGTGGGAACTACCAAAAAAGCGCCAATTCCGCTGTTTGAAATAAATGTAATTTATTTCTGGCTCCCTATAACTATTGTTTTTTGTCCCTTGCGATTTTGTCTTATGTTTGACCGTATTTCGTGTGATTGATGCTTACTAAGTTACTTACCCCACTTTTTTGAGGCTGCAACAGTCAATTTCTTTCTCATTTCTAGAAGTCTCACAGCATACAAATGAGCGTATTGCCTTCCAAAGTTGCGGGCCTTGACAATGAATCTTTTGTTGTTATCCTCCAGGCCACTTGGAGCACGATCGCACAAAGTGTGCGATCCTTCGCCCTCATTTGCAGGACTCTCTGTCGCTTGTGAATCTTCTTTCAAATAGGCTCCTATAGATCTATTCTGGGGGTGCGGTGATGAACTGTAGATCATGCTGTGGCCCTAGTTGAATCAGGATTCGGATATAATTCAATGAAGAACCGGACCCAGGTACACATAAATTTAAATCTACTCTCTCTCTCTCTCTCTCTCTCTCTTTCTCTCAGTATCACCCGGCCTTTTCATAGAGAAAACAACAACAAAATTGTCTGCTGGCACACTGGCGTCCGGCACCTGAGGACGAACGATTCTTTCTTTGCTGGCGCGAAACGAATTAGTTGGAGTACCTTCCCCTCATCCACTCATCCCTGCGTAAACTGCTAGGACTACAGTAGAACTGTTGATAGCAATGTAAGGCCCTTGGCCTGTCTGTCAGCACACTAGGCTAGGCTAGTGCACACTGCATAGTAGATCTACAGCAGTCAGCAGTCAGAGTCGGCAACCAGGCAGCAAAGCGTGGCGCATGGTAAACAAGCATGGTTGTAGGCTTGGTCTAGTGTACTACATTCTACTATCTAGAGTGTTGTAGACGTGGAATCTAGTCTTTTGTAATATTTGGTGTTGGTCGAGCTAAACGAGGCATTCACACTGATTTATTATTAAATCTAGATTCTAGTCTGAAGATTTTTTAAAGCTTAGATCTACAATTTGTAGGCCTTGCGGTACTGGAACCTGATACTGATACTGATGAGTCCTGGTCACTACAGAACTGGTCATGTCAACTGTCAACAGTAGATATCTAGATCTAGATCTAGATTTTTAACAGTCTTCTGGGGAGGACTTCAGTAAGGAATGGCCTCCATGAGACAGAGTAGAATTATTATAAAGAATAGAGGAGTAGGGTTTGGGTTATAGTTGTGGTCTCGGTATTGTTTACTTTCTCGCGTTTAATTCCCGGGGAGGGACCACTCTGAACACATGCGATTAAATGTAGAAAGACGCAAACTATTTTTAGGTACGGCGCCCGTCTTGTTTGACGTCACACCAGGATTCCCTTTTGATCACGTCACGTGACTACATCTAAGTATAGCCAACCGCATGGCACCAAAGATGGAAGTGTCTGCTGTGAGACTGTTATAGTTATTACGCTTAATCTACACTGCGCTCTCGGAAGTTCTGATGGCCGAATAGACAGCGCGTCTGCGTTTGAAGTCATGCATGATTGATTTTTAGGAGCGGTTCGCGACTGACCAACAGTCCCATAAATTATAATTTGTAGCTCTAGAGCTGCTTTGAAGTTTATTTGTTTTTTAATGTATGTATATTAGTGATGAAGAATGCGGGGGGGGGGGGGGGTAGATCTAGATCTAGATCTAAACTAATCCTCCAGCGTCTTTACGGCAATTTTCTTACTCTTCCATCTTTGGTGCCATGCGGTTGGCTATACTTAGATGTAGTCACGTGATCGGAGGGGAATCCTGGTCTAACGTCAAACAAGATGGGCGCTGTACCTAAAAATAGTTTGCGTCTTTCTATGTTCAATCGCATGTCTCTGAACTCTGTGAATGTCAATGGCCATCAAAATCAGTACGGAAGGTCTAAACTTTAGACTAAGGGAGTGTATACAGACCCCCTAACCGGGAACAGTCACAAAGTATACAGACCCGGTAGGTGAATTCTTTGGTGATTTCGGAGAGTTTCTGCACCCTCTTGGCTCAGGGTAGACCTAGGTTCTTCTAGATCTAGGCAGACGGACATAAATCTTTGATCTAGTTTCGCGGCTAGCCTAGATCTAGATCTAAATGAAGATTGCGGATGTCTTTTCGATTAACGATCGTTTTTCCTCCGTTTTGGAGTTGGAGGAATCGCAAGACGCAATTTGAAGAAAAGAACAATGTCATAATTTCAATCGAGCAGTCTCTCTCTCTCTCTCTCTCTCTCTCTCTCTCTCTCTCTCTCTCTCTCTCTCACACACACACACACACACACACACACACACACTAGATTTCTACCGGGTCTGGGGGCTGAAACTTCCCGAAATCACAAAAGAGTTCCCCTACCGGGTCTGTATACTTCGTGACTTTGTTCCCGGTTACTGGGTCTGTATACGCTTCGTTAGACTAAAAAAAAAGCCAAAGCCAGTATGTTACAAGACTTAGATTTAGATCTACAACTACAAATGATGAAATTGCCGTGGTTTACCTATTCTTAATCCCAACGCAAAGTTTTGAATATCCTGTAGCGGAAGCATAGAGTCATACTAGATCTAGGCGCGGCCGGAATTAAACGCGAGAAAGTAAACAATTACTGTGGTCTCTTCTTTGACTTGTTGTGTTTGTAGGGGTACTTACTTACTACCCATTATGCCATCTGGCGTTTAGGGCAGCAACAAAGGATCTCCAGCTCTGTCTGTTTTGGGCCATCTTGGTCAGCGTTCCCCACAAATGATTCCAGGACTTCATTTCAGACTCTACTGTGCGTCTCCAGGTTACTTTGGGTCTGCCCCTTTTGCAACGTCCTTTGGGTGTCCAGTGGAGGGCAGTCTTCACAATAGAGTCTGGTTCTCTTCTCAGAACATGTCCAATCCATCTCCACCTTCTCCTTTTTATTATGGTTGTCATGTCCTCTTGCCTACATTTATGTAACAGATCTGCGCTAGATATCTTGTCGGGCCAGAAAATTCTGAGGATTTGGCGTAAGTTGATTGTATGAAAGGAAGATAGCTTGGCATGGTCATGATCAGTCATCCTCCAGCATTCAGCTCCATATATATAGGAGTGTGGATAGTACAGCTGTTATACACAGATTTAACTTGGTTTATATACTAAACTGTCCTGACTTCCAGATGTTGATCATGCTTCTGTGTACAGATCTTGCCTTGCTGAGTCTGTTCATGATATCTTCCTTTGCGCTGCCGTCAGTTTTGATTATGCTACCTAGGTAGGTAAATGTGTCCGTTATAGGCAGGTCTGTGTTGTTCACTCTAATCAGCGTTGGGTAGCCTACATTCAGTGTCATCATTTGTCTTCTTCTGGCTTATTTTTAACCCAATCTGGCGTCCGTATTTGCGGAGTCGGTTTTTTTTTTCCTGCATGTGCTGGTTGGTATGGGAGAGTAGTGCAATGTCGTCCGCAAAGTCAAGATCCTCGAGGGTGGAGAAGAGGGTCCACCTTATGCCTCTTGATGTGTATCCTCTGTTGTTTTCCTCATGACCCAGTCAATGGCCTAGTTGAACAGAATTGCTGACATGTTGCATCCTTGTCTAACTCCTGTCTTTACCTCAAAAGCAGTGGTACTGTTTCCAACAACGCACTTGAAGTTTTGGCAGAAGCTCTTGATGACTTCCACTATCTTGCAAGGGATTCCATAAGATCGTAGAATGTACCAAAGACTTTCTCTATGCACACTGTCGAATGCTTTTTCAAAATCAACGAAGTTGACATAAAGTTGTCTCTGCCATTCCATGCACTGTTCTATTATGTCGCGGAGGGCAAATATCTGATCTGTGCATCTTCTTTCTTTGCGGAATCCTGCCTGTTCTTTTCTTAAGCAGCTGTCTACGGCATCCGACATCCGATTAATAATAATCTTGGCCAGGATCTTGCTGGAAACTGATAGCAACGTGATACCTCTCCAGTTGTTGCAGTCTCTAAGAGCTCCTTTCTTTGGTACTTTAACAATGACTCCAGTGCTCCTGTCCTCGAGAATCTGCTCTCCCTCCCATATGGTTTTGAATAGTGGTTGAAGAATGGTGGCAGTCAGTTCTGGGTCTACTTTAAACAATTCAGCATTCAGGTTGTCCATTCCTGGAGATTTTCTTGTTTTCATGCTCTTAACAGCTTTTACAATCTCGTGTTTCTGTGGTGGGTCAGAGCTGATATCAAGATCCAAGGTAGCTTCCTGTATGTCTGGGGTGTCCTCAGGTGGAGGTTGGTTTAGGACTTCCCTGAAGTGTTCTGTCCAGCGTGCTTCCTGTTCCTTCTCGATTGTCAGCAGCTTGCCAGCCTTGTCTTTGATTGGTCCACTCATTCCACTGTGGTACTTGCCACATATTATTCTTGTGATCTTGTATACGTTGCCTTGTTCGCCTTTAGCAGCTGCCTCCTCTGCCTCAGTTGCCAACTTTTCCATGGCTTCTATTTTGTCCTTCCTGAACAGTCTTTTAACTTTCTGGCAAGCTTCCTTGTAATCCTCTGCGTACTTCTCTTGTAGCCGTATCGATTTAGCTGCAAGCTGTCTTTTCTTGATTTCTCTCCGTTCTTCAATGGTATTCCAAGTTCCTTGCTGTATCCATTCTTTGTTTGCATTCTTTTCCTTGACACCAAGACATGTCTTACTGCTTTCTGTGAAGGCCTCAACAATATGCTTCCATTGGGTATTGACTTCATCTGTATTGGGGGTGGTTTCTTCCAGGTCTTGGAGAGCTTGAAATCGGTTCTTTAGTTCTAGTCGGAAGGCAGATCTCACATTGCCATCACTGAGCTTGTGAACATTAAATCATGTCCTTGTCGTCTCCTTGGTGAATGTTTTCTTCAGCTTGAGTTTTATCCTTGCCGTCACGAGATGGTGATCACTGCCGACATCTGCTCCTCTTCTGACTTTCACATCCTGTAGGGAACATCTCCACATTCCTCCTATCATAAGGTGGTCAATCTGGTTCTTGTCCAGGCCATATAGAGAATTCCAGGTCAGTTTGTGGATTGTGCAGTGTGGGAAGAGGGTTCCGCCTATAGATCATCCAGTTGTTCAATGCGCAGAAGTCCACTAGTCTTTCACCGTTCTCATTTCTTGTACCCGTATCATGTTGTCCCATCATTCTCTCAAAGTTGGTGTTGTCCTCTCCTACTTTAGCATTCAGATCGCCCATTACAACGATAAGGTCGTGACGAGGTATACCTGTCAATTCCCTCTGTAGCTGTTCATAAAAATAGTCCTTGCTTTCATCTTCACTGTCGTTAGTAGGGACGTAACATTGGATGATGCTTGTGTTGGTGTGCTTTCCCTTCAGTCTCAGTGTCATCATTCTGCTGTTGATCGGTTTCCACTCCATGAGGCATTTCTCAAGTCCCCTTTTTAGGATGATAACTACACGTTCCCTATGTTGGTTGTCTTCTCTGCCGGAATAGATCAGTGTTTCTCCAGTTGCTGTTCTCAGTCTGCCGGATCCTGTCCAGTGGCTTTCACTTATGCCCAGAATGTGCAATCCATATCTCCTCATCTCTGCCGTTACTTGTGCCGACTTACCAGTTTCATACGTTGTCCTTACATTCCTGTCCAATGATAACTTTTGTCTTTGCGGTGTTCAGGTCCTCCATCTTCCTGCAAACAGCTTCCTTGCGGCTTTCACTGCCCGCTTTCATACGAGTCCCAAGGGACTCTGAAGGTCCATCACACACAGAAATATGGTTTCTCTTTGTTGCTGTTTCCGTAACATATGCTTTTTACCAGTCTGGGTTATTAGCCCTGAGCTGAACCTCCGAAACCTGGAGGGCCGGTAGATCACGCTTCATCTGACCTCTACCCGTCGACCTGTCTGGCATGGGTGGCCCTACCAGGAGCATTAGCTCCAGCCAGCGTAGCTCTTGGGGTCACTGAGGCACACAAGCTCTCTAACCACAACAAGGTAGTGATCCACTAGAGAGGTTTGTTGGGGTGGTTGCTCGTTACGGAAGTCCTTCCGTCTTCTGATTCTGTCACTCTTTCACATCAACATGGTAGACAGTATACTAGCCTTAGACTTAGGAGCTAGAGATCTAGGCATCCCTATACAATTGCGGTCCCGTTAAGGGATACTCGCTTTGACCCCATCAACGATTACTTTTTGATTCGCGTGCCGATAGGCCTCTATGGCATGGAGAGATAGCCAAGCCAATCAAACCTAGAGTCTAGATTAGATCTAGATCAAGATTCTAGATCTAATTGCAAAACATCAAATTATGGTCAAATTCATGGGCCCCTGAAACCCCCCATGTTTTTGTTAGGTGGTCAGGGAGGGCAAGCCCCCTGAAACCCCCCTTGCCTTGTTAAATGCACACAAGTGAAATTTTACTGCTCGTTTACGGTTTTGTAGGCTGATCAAGATCTACTGATAAAACATTGAAACTGAATATTTTTAAATCAGTATCGATATCCAGTAGTCTTTGCTTGTGTGATTTATTGCTAGAACTAACGGGACCGCAATTGTATAGGAGTGCCGAGATCTAGGTCTGCAAAAATTAGGTCCTGATCTAGATCTAGAAGAATTATTAGCCAATACAGGTATGTAAATATTTCAGATTTATCCTCTTGATTTCAGATTTTTTATCCCTTTTCCTTCTTGCTTTTGAAAAAAATCCACCCCACTCAATAATAAAAGGAGAGAGTAGGGAAGCAGGGCTCCCCATTATGCACAAATGTGCATATATTATGCACTAAACCTGCAGATGCCCCCTTTAAGTTTTGGTGGTGCTTGAACGTTACTCTTTAAAATTTCGTTTCGGGGGTTTACATATTCTTTAAAACGTAGGTGTTGTGCGTCTGGCAAGCATAATTTTCCCCCCCTTTCTACCCCGATGACGAGTCAATGACTTGACAACACTACACGCACACGGCGGGCACCTTTTGTCTGTGACTCTGTGTCAGAAGCAGTCGACCTACTTATCAACTGCACAGTTTCCGGCAACACCGGCTTACTTGAGCAGAGAAGCTCCACCCACATTCTGGTCGCTCGCATTTGCCGGTGTCGTGCCTTGAGTTTACCACGACCTTGATGAGATTACCCCCATCCTTCTTTAACACATTAGTAAACATGAATTGTACGCCATCGAAAGTCTTGAAAGACAAGAATGTAGACCCTGTGACAGCTCTGATAATGAATCTGTTTATTTTCCGAACCTTTCACTCATCCCAATTTAATCGGGATATCCCGATTTTTTTCCCCAAATTTCAAGCATCCCGATTTTCCCGATTTTGTTATTTCAACTGTAATGGAAGTAGTATTGATTTGGCATTCCGACTAGGGACATTCTCAAGATCTACTTTCGCTTTTGTTTCCACTCAAAATTCTCCAAATTGCGACACACAAATTATCAATATATTATTCGTATTTCTGCTATTACTTTCAAAATAAGCTTTGTCCGAGTTCTGGTTTGTCGGGCCTGTCAGTAAAACTGTTTCAATAGCGCTTTCCGATCACGTGACATGACTTGGCGCGTGAGTTCCGCGTGTGGTGGGGACCATCCGTTGACGGGATCAATTTAAGTTCATGCACACTGGTAGAAGCGTCTTTTGGGACTTATCCGGGGGGGGGGGTGTAAAACACTTGGACTAGGAGAGCTTGATGTGATACTTTAGGATTTTTTTTAAAAAGATAAAACACACAGGCATGCGCGCTCGCAGAGGAAGTGCATATATGTATCCATGACACTCCTGGAAATTTTCAAGACAGCTTGGCAGTGACCTTGGTGATTTGTCGTTGATCTCAATTTTTTAAAACCAAATCCCGATTTTTTTTCCCACTGAGATTCTGACTTTTAGATTTGAGTGGCAGGTTTGATTTTCTTTGTGTATTACAGTCGGAATTGGGCCCTTTTGGTTTGTCAACTTTTGTTTTATTTTGGGTTGGCCCAACCTCCACCACCCTTCCCCCGTCCAAATGGACACAACTCTAATTCTAGTCAATATTACTGATATATTTCTTGTTTTTACAATGAAACCTTCAGTTAATTAAAAATCATTTGGATTCAATCGTAGTCATGGTCACTCTGTGTGTGTCTGTGTGAATGTGCGTGTAAGTTAAATGATTACATGCAAAAATTCTAAGGCCTACCATAAAATTAGGAGATAATTGACTTTTACCCTTTGAGTTTCTAAAACAAGGGTTTAAATACCCCTTAACACTTTCCCTACCAGGAGCGGACGTGGCCTCGCTGGACCGAGAGCCGCTAAATACGGCTCGAGTGGCTTGCTATCTATTCCAATCCAGTAATGAAAAGACGAAATTCTCAGCCGCTCCACGATTTCAAAATAATTGAATAGACTTCCTGTTAGCAGATACGAAAGAAAATATAGCACTGAGAGACGATTTTTAGTCATTTCAGCGCTTTTTTTTTTGTCCCCTTCGAAACGTAAAAATGAGAAGAAATGCATCTTAATATTTTCACTTCTTTATTAAATTATTAGGTACATAACTTTCAGCTTTTCTTTGCATTACTTGAGGCAACCTACCTAGGAAGTTTGAATGATGCTGTTGTACTTTTTTGGAATTGACCTTTCAAAGCTGGAAAATTGTTGATTTCATTCGACACCTTCGATATTGACAATCACTTTTAGAAACCCCAAACTAATATAATTGGAATAAATCTTCAATATTGTATCGCCATTTGATATATTATTTTTTTAACCTTCAGTTTGATGGGCCATATGATATGGTTTGTGTGTGTTTAGTTGGATGTTTTGACATTTTCCTCTGGTGGGGTAGGGGCGTAAAAATAGGTCAGGGAAACGCCCTGGGCCAGTGGTGGATTTTGGCCTGGTAGGAAAAGAGTTAAGATACAAAACCACAGGGTGAAGAAACCTCTTAAGTTGGCCTGAAAAGGGGAGCCCTGTGAAGAAATCTATAACAGTACAGGGTTTTTGTTTACTCATGCACTCGTCTCATGTACAAGTTTTATATATATACTTTTTTTCCAGTAGTATTTTGCATTCTGAACACGAATATGGCCTTCATTTTTGCTGCAAATCAATAGTTATTAAGTATTTGGTATTTGAAAATAGTATATTTGACTTCATTTTAACAACATGGGGGGTTTCAGGGCCTAAAAAGAATCGGTGCTTTTTCGGTAGTTCCCACCCCCTTTATTTGAGCCTAGGTCTACATCTAGATCTATACGTTTAATGCGCGACGAGCTAAGATATATCAAAACTAACAACTGCAAAACATCAAATAATGGTAAAATTCAGGGGGGCTTGCCCCCCCCTCCCCCCCCTGAAACCACCCCATCATATTTTTGTTAGGGCAGGGTGGCAAGCCCCCCTGAAACCCCCCTGCTCTATGGGCCAAAACCGGCGAATAGCAATTGCGGGCTGGGAACTACCAAAAAGGCGCCAAAGAATCTGAGGGGGGTTTCAGGGGGGCATGCCCCCTTGCATTTCACAATAATTTGATGTTTTGGCAATTAGGATTGATATTTACTTGAAGGCAATTGATTTGCCAGGGTTTTAGTAGTCATACGTGTGTTCTACAGCAAAAATTATGGCTGTTTAGCCCTCAAATCAGTGCATCTGTGTGTGGGTGCATAAGTACAAATTTACGCAGTAAAGAGTTTTAAAAAAGTTTCCGTATTGCATGTAGATTTAGATTTAGCTGAATTGTGTGATGCATTTGTCTTGCACATTTAGATTCTAGATCTTATATTATAGGCAGGCGCTATTCGCAACGCCGCGTTCTGAATAGCTCCCGTGCTATTTGAAACGCCAATACTAGTAGTCATAGTTTCTACATATTAATATTGTAGTTCTGCCTGAATTGTGGAAGCTTTCTCAGTTTTTGGATAAACCTCCTTGAACTTGACTCCATTTTTTATGACTGCAAATCCTTTCTCTGATATCTGAATAAAAATTGGGTATAGTGAAAGAAGGATCAGACATAAATCTATAAATATGAGGGAGAAGAGGCATAGTTTCTTTTTAAAATTTCTTATTAATTTTCTTTCATGATGCTTTATCCTGTTGTGGTGAATGGGAAATAGCGACATAATAATCATAGAATCCTCAGCGTGTTTAAAAGCAAGTCAATGATAATATCTTGGCTTTGCATTATACAGAGAGTTTTAAACAAGTAACTAAATGCACGTACACTCGCATATGAACACACACAACTATTTACACACATACACACACATAACGTGGTTATACACAACAATTAAACAACCTGTGTCTGTTGTGTAGTGGTTTGGCACTCCGCTGTCTCACGTAGAAGACTTGTGTTCAATTCCGGAGTAAGCAATCTTATCATAGCTGCCACTTTTCCGCTAAATAACGGAAACACCGCTTCGTCTAGCTTTTCCTGCTACTTTCCTCCTTCCTCTGCTGGATCGCTCTCGGTCGCAAATTGCGATACAGTGGAGTCCACTTTTAACGAGTCCTGGAATAACGAGAAGTCTTTTATAAAGATATACCCCGTTTTTTTCTCTTCTTTATCTTTGCAAATAAAATACTGCTATAACGCAATCAGACAAACATGCGAGTCAGTTATAACGGAATATTGCTGCTACTGTGCACAGTGCATAGGCCAATTTTTTAAATTACACATAATGTAAAACCTCGCCAGTTGAGAAACTTGTTGGTGATCTAACGAAACAAAGAATGGGAGAGCCCATGTGTGTCAACAATGAAGGCCGGAGGGACTGAGTAGGGAGGTTGTGGCTTTCAGCTCACCACACACAACAAAGCAAGCACAAACACCAACAAATTTTCAGCAGAATACAAAAAACTTAGAAAAATACCCTGGTGTGGAGCTAATCTTCACAGATGGCTCTAAATCGGACTCTGCTGCCGGCGCCGCTGCCCTATCCTCAAACAACAGTACACACCAGAGGAGACTCCGTTCCGAAGCCTCCATTGACATAGCACTGGACTATAGAAAATTCACCTAACAAATTTTTCCTTATCCTATCTGACTCTCTGTCTTGCATCTCCTCACTTGCGGGTGGACGGAGACTCCAAGCATTCGAACGGACAGACGGGGAGCGACTCCTTCCGCTGCATACTACTCATACACCCCCCCCCCCAAAAGCACCCTCCTGCTCCACATTGTGGCCAGGCATTCATGGCAGGTAGTCCTACTGTGGGAATTCTTTAAACTTCGCTTTCGTGATAATTGAAATGTAAACACAATGTGAATACACGAGGTGAAAGGTTACAGACATAGTACTACGTCACCAGCCTCTCTCACTCCCTAGTGGCTTGAAACATTAGACCTAATTAACAAACAATAGACAGTAGGCCTAACCTCGCGTCGAGACCATGTCAGCTAGAGTTCATCCGTTCGCCCGCCTGCTCAGTGAATAAAATTGTGGAGCGGACCCTGGAAACGATTTGACTTTAGATTCGCAGTCCGCTCGCTCTTGTTAACATGCAGGCCCTGCCCTACACAGTTGAACTGACCTACACTCCACAAACACTTACACAAACTGCCACCTTGATTTGTTTCCCTTTATTTTATGGATAAACTTGCAAACTTAGAAAATTACCAACTTATTAGTTTGTGATCTAGTATTCTAAGTCTAAATATTTTTGTACTCCATGTAGGCCTACTTAACTAATTCTTGTATCCTTTTCTTTTTATTATACACAGCACAAAACTACGGGTAGCCAAGCCTCATCTGATTGTACTCAACGTTAACTTCCATCAGAGATGAACATTCAGTAGAGTCCTCCTTTGAATACGTCATCTTTCCACAAGCATTGTCATTATGTCAGAGTCTTCTGATTCAGAGACTGGTCCAGAGACTCTGTTGGATAATTATGCTAACAAGTGCCCCAACCCGGACCAGACCCAAACACTACCTCAAGCATCTAATGATGAAAATATCTCTACCACAAACAACTCTGTTCATCAACTGCATGACAATGAGTCAGTTTCAGATGCACCTGCAGAAACATCAACAGATTTTGTGGAGAAGAGTAGAAGTGATTTATCTGTGAACAAGGACCATGTTTACCGAAATGAAAGTATTCATCTTGCAGCAAACGAATCTTCACAGTCAGCACAATTCATGTCAGTAGATGTTGAAACCTCTTTACCTGTAGCCCATGTTCAAATAACTGATGGCATTGAAAGAAATGTGGAGATTGAGTCGACAACCCAAGGCCTAGAAATGTCTTCATTTGATGACGTAAGCCTAAGAACAAGTCGTCAGAATGACAAAAATTATGTGCCTAACAGCATAAAAGACGCAAATGACAAGAATATGGATGTTGAATCATCAGAAAGTGAAAATGTTGTAATTGTTGAAGATCAGGAGGTGACACCTGTTGAAAGCTCTCTCTCTCAGCAGAATCAGGAATATGCTTTACCCATCACCCTGAAAACAGAGAACGGAATAGAATCATTTGAGAAAAGTACTATTCTCAATGACAAAGAACATGTTATTGAATCTAATGGCAATGATGAGTTTTCTCCTGTACAAGTGAAGCAAGAGCCATTGAAAATGATGGAGTATGAAAAAGCAGCAATCAGTATGTACAGAAATCAAGGTCCATTAGTTATTTACAGTGATACTGATGACAATTCTGGCAACGATAATAATGTTGTTCCAAACGAAGTGCCAGAACAGTTACATTATGACGGAGGCAGTGAAAATGAGGTTGTCAGCGATGATGAAGACAAGTACCTGTAAGTTTTGATCTGTATATTTGATGTACAACTGCCTTTTATTTTTTATTTTTTAGAACGACTTTCAGCAGTTCAGCGTATGTTGTTTTGTTATACTTTATTTTGTGCAACGTGTTTGTTTTTGTTTTTGTAAAGTGTTTTACGGCGCTCGCAACTGCATAGTCATATGAGCGCGCGGGACACACCTAATATTTTCAGTTGGTAGGAAATTTGGAATTTTGCCCAGGTGGAGGCCGAAGTCTACTCTTATCGATTTTAGACCACCAAGGGATCTTTAACGTTCGCAACTTGCACACGGGCCCTCCGAGATTTTTCGCCCTTGTCCGAGAAGGCTAGGTGTAGATCTTTCCTACCAGAAGATCAGAGGTGTGGCAGAAAGACAGCAGTGAGGAGGAGCCAAGGAGTAGCAGTAGAAAGGCTGCAGAAAGAGTCAGGAGCCCAGAGGAGGGGGCAAAGGGGGTGGGGGCAGAAAGTGGAAATGAAAGCAGACAACAAAACATTGCTAGAGAGCAGGAAAGGAGGTGAAAGGAGACAATTTTAGAGAAGAAAATTTTTCGGTCACTACCCGGATTCGAACCCGGGACCTTTGAATGAGAGGCCAACACCTTAACCTCTAGGCCACGAGAGCCCCCGTGCAACGTGTTGAGCAAAATGTTTGCCAACTTTTGTGCAATCTCAGAATGTCTGTCACTTTTGTCATGTATCTTTGTTTCTCTCTTCTTTCCTATCAAACCTCTATCATTTCTATCTCCCCTCCTTCTTTCTTGTGTTTGTTACTCTCTTGTCACACTTCTAATCTTTGGCAATTATATGACCTTATTGTGTTGCAAGTACCGTAAAACTCTTGCTGAACGGGTTCATTTTTTTAAGAGAGCCAAGCTATTTTGTTTCTTTTTTTATAGTCTTGTTTGCTTTTAAAATTTTTACGAATACAATGGGGTAATGGGGATCTCGTCAGTTATATTAAAGATGATGTCTTATATGCCCAAATTATAATCTCATACTCTATTTTCACAGGCAAAAGCAAAGAGCGTTGCAGATTCTAATGATTAAAAAGAGAAGTAGAACAGAAGGAGAAATTTTTCCAGAGGTATGACAACCCCAACTACTTTAATGATTGTTCATATATACAGGGTCCCCACCAGGTCGGGAAATCGGGAAAAAGTTAGGAATTTTGAGATGGGTCGGGAAAAAGTCGGGAATTTGTGATGGGTGGGTAAGTCGGGAAAGGATAGGGCCTGTGTAATATTAGTAGTGTAGCTATCTAGACAGTATGGTTGATGAATCATGAAGAGAAAATGTAATTGAACCACTATGGCAGCAGGCTGAAGTTTATGTGTGACTCCGACGCTCGATCGGGAAGAATCAAGATATTTTTCGCTTTCGTTACCACCCAGAAATTTTCCGGTAATAGTCTGACAGACAACGCAACCTTTGTAACATGCAGGTTGTGCATTACGAAGGCTGTGTCGCCTTGAAAATAAATCAATATTAAAAATTTGTCCTCTGCTGTCACTTGTGAAAAAAGAAAAGAAAAGAAAGTTATACAGGCGTCTTGTCACGTTCGCCTTCGTGACCGGTCAATGAACCTGTGAGTGTGTGTACCGGCGGTCTGAGCGCTGTGAAGTATAGGACTCCGGAATTGCTTTTTAAAAATAAGATACACTCAGGGAAGGGGGGGGGGGAGCTGAAGGCAACGCTAGAGGTCAAAAACTTAACTTGGAAGCAAATTTTTAGTATTTAGGATTTTGAGAACTAGCTTACTACTGTATAAGAGTTCTCTGCAAAGCGCGCATTGGTGCAGACCTTGTGTGGAATCGGGATCCGTCATGCCTTGTTATTGAACTAAAGTGTTCGCGTTTCATTGGATGGGGTGATTGTAATTTATTATATCTATATTTAAGCTTTCTGTTCGAGATTGGCAGATTTTCAGTGTCACTGCATCTTGCCCTCCTTCAGTAAGAGTCTGTTCTTACACCTCTCGCACTGAATAGGTCTACTTGAGCCATTCAAGTTATTACACTAATATTACTCTACTTTGAGTTTGAGCTAAAGTTTTCGTCTTGACGTTTATTATATGAATCATGACACCCAGACTGGTTATTGACAATCGACAATATTCTAGTTCTAGGTCTTTTCTCAGGCTCAAAACTGGATTCATTTTTAATAGGGCCTATAGTTTATTAAGGCTAATAATATGATGAGGAGAAAATATAAATAAGTAAGAAAGGACTGAAGTACCAAAGTCACACAAGATCCCAGTGCCACACTGACATGTTGTTGACTGGATATATTGTACCTACATGTGTGTGTGTGTGTATTCACAAACATATACATATATCGTATATATTATATTAGATATAAATGAAGCATGGGCTGTCATTGTTATGTAACATGCCCCTGGAAAATGGATGAGGCCCCTTCCTTGGAAAATTGAGAAGCTGGGTTGGCAGTCACCCAGCATTATAATCATCTATTGTTTGAAGACTATACTACAAAATGTACATTTGCATTCAAAGACATTTTGACTTTTTATCATTGATAGATGGGCTTTTTGGGGGATCATTCTTGACACACAGTGTCCTGATTTTCCCTTGGATTGGGGTCTTTAAAAAAATTTCCAGGATTTGGTGGGGACCTTGAATATATAGGCCTACATCTGACTTCAACAAAAGCACTACCCCAATCAAATTTCCAAGAGTAGTTAAAGATGTTGTGTTGGCATATTAGCATGATTTTAGGTGACTATGGTCCAGAGTGTTTGTGTTGTGATGTTTTGATTGTGGTAAAGGACTTCACTTTGAAAGCACTTTGTGATTTGAGGATATCAGAGGAAAACATGAGCTACATATATTATGATATATGTGTGATTTGTATATTTCACTTAAGTGAGCCCATCAGACCTGTGTAAAGATTTTTGTATGGTCACATCAAGCTAAAATTTTATGAACCGGAACATGTAATTGTCAAGAGGAGACAAATGAGAGCATTAGGAAAAAGTAAACTGAAAATAAGAAAAATCATGAGCCTGTGGGTCGACTGTTAAATTTACACCCCTGTACACTGAGATGTATGCAGAGCTGTTAAAGTACTTTTTAAAATGTACTTAAGTACAAATTTAAGTACAATCTAAAATCTGTACTTAAGTACAGTAAAAGTACTTTCCTTTAGAATGTACTTGAGTACAAGTACTTTCTTAAAAAGTACTTATGAGTACATTGTGAGTACTTTCTGCTAATATGCTAAAACACTTCAGTGCTAATGCAAAACATCATATTAAATAACATATCCAGTATATTTGACAAATTAGGCCATTTATTACTTAAAAATGTAAACAGTATACAAAGCATTTGAATATACGCACTGAATTAAGGTGGAAAAGGTCCATGAAATTGGAAAAAAAACGAACCAACAAACCAAAAGACGCAACTCGTGAGTAGGTGATATAATGAATAGAACTTGTTTGAGCAAGACAACGTGATCAAATGTAAGTCAGTCCAAGAGGTCGGAAAGTAGGAAAAGTATCCAAATTGGAAAATGTAGAGACAAAGTTGCTCTTAAAAAACATAGAATTGATGAAAATGGCCAGCAAAGAAATGGGGAAATGCCTTGAATTTTTCATTAACAAATCCTCAAGGAATCAAGGTAGCCTTAAGCATAAACCACCCAAAACAAACTTTAAAAGAAATTTAGATAGCCTAAAAAATTGAGAACTCTGTTTCAGTTTCAATTGATTATAATAGTGGTAAGACAGATTTTGGTCACACTGTGTAGTCCACGGCACCCATGGCAAACCAAAATACCATGTAGTTTCCTAGAGTCTAGTAAGTGTAGTGTAACCAAAGATTCTCTACTACGGTAGTCTCCGCCTAAGATCCCAGTGCTCGGGAGCAAGGGAAATACGGGATCTTAGCCGACGAAGCCAAGGAAGAATCTACAGTGACCCTGTGTGGGTTTATGACATTTGGCGAGCAAAGAGTGGTCAACCTTGATGACCAATCGCAATGGCATGAGGCATGCATATACAATCATTAGCCTATCGTGAGTCTGGAGATCTTTATCTATGTTTATCCAGTTGCCCCTCCCCTTTACCTGTCCAAATATTTTAGCCTTCCATCTCTGATTGAGTCTTTGTCATTACACACCATTACGTTGTGACCACACCAATTAAAATTCAGGCTGTCTCGCAAATTCGGGAATAGAGAAAAACTGCCTTCAAGGGTCAGGGAAGAGTTCACAGTTCAATGTGATCCTGCCTCGAGCGAACTTGTAGGCCCTACCCACCCAGCCAGTGATGTAAGTTTAGTTGGGGAGCTCAGATGCAAGTGCGATGGTTGGGGAAAAGAAACGCATCGGCCAGTTCACACCTTGGTGTGATCCCGTCTGGGGAAAACATTGTACCGTTTCATGGAGTTTTACAACGCTTGTGATCACATTCACGAGAGTGGCTGATCTTTGACGCGACGGGTCGTTCTTTGATCTCAAGTTTTAACTCTTGGTTGATTGGCTGTGCCCGCCCGGGTGTTTGTTCCCTAAATTATGATCAGAAATGCAGGCACTTACCCATTCATTAAGCTTCAAAAGTACTCAAAATGTACTTTAAAAATACTCAAAAGTACTTTTATAAAAAGTATCGGAGTAGAGTAAAAGTACTGATTCTCAAAATGTACCGGAGTACAGTAAAAGTACCGAAAATTGTAATGTAAGTACAAGTAACCGTTACAACCAGCTCTGGATGTATGATTGCTGCACAGGTGGTAAAAATAGTCACGTCCTTTGGGTTGAAGGTTTAGCGACAGCATCATAATTTTTGGTAATGCATTTTGGTTTATAACTTGTTCAGTCAGTAGAGGTAAAGTCACAAAATGTGAGGAAATGCTTTGAATTTTATGTGTATACATTTTGCTTTCTAAATGTGACAGTTAAAAAAACAACTGTGTCTTGATTTGAAGAAAAAAAGGTATTTGAAATATATGCCTTTATCTTATTCCAAATTAGTTGAAATAATTGTCAACTACTGAGAATTATAGTGCCCTCGAAGAAAAAAAATCCATCTTATTTTCCTTTGAGCTTCTAGCTTCTCTCTTAATAGGTAAATGTCATTTTGCTCAAAACATTACAGCATGGAAAATGCTGAATCAAATATATGTCAATTTGATTACCTATCAAAGTGAACTTGAATTATGAATGGAAGCCTGATAAGTGTGACTCTCCTCTGCTAAAGTGGTAGGCCTACTATACCATAACTTCAAAGTGTTTTCCACTTTTTGCACAGTGATGGTAGAATGACATTTACCCCCAGCAGTTTTGCCTATTTTGGCTTTTTCATTTATATTTCACGGCGTTCCTCCATACCCTCAAGCCCCATGCAATAATCTATCTACTCCAGATAGACATATTATATATCAATGGGAAGGGAATTAGATGGTCTTTCAGACGTAGCCAATAGATTTAATTTTTGTCAACTCTCTTGAAATGGGACCTTTTTTTTCTTGTTACTAAAAATAGAAACAAAGACAGAAGTCACACTTTTCCAGCAGTCACAAAGAAGAGGAAAAAAATTGTTTGAGAATGTAGAGTTTTCAATTACGTCATGGAAAAGTGCATTCAGTTCTGCATATTATGTGTCAAAGATACACCATTCTGTTGGAAAATAAAGAAATGAGAGCCATTCTAGTACATCCTACAATTCCTAGTTATTGCCTTTGAATCCGGAAATTTCATATATTATAACTTTTTGCTCATGAGCCTCCTGCAATAATCTATCTGTTCCAGATAGACATATTATATACCAATGGAAAGGGAATTAGATGGTCTTTCAGACCTAGCCAATAGATTTCATATTTTTCAAGCTTTCTTGAGGTGTGACATATTTTTCATGTTACTAAAAATAGATGCAGAAACAGAAATCGGACTACCCCAACAATCACAAAGTAGAACAAAAAAACATCGTAAAATTTAGAGTTTACATTAATTTAATGAGAAAGTACATTCAATTCTGCATGTAATGTGTAAAAGACAACTCATTCTGTTGAAAAATAAAGAAATGAGGGCCGTTCTTGTGCATTCTACAAATTCTCTGTTATTGCCCTTGAAACTGGAAATTTCAGAGCGAGAATTTTATAGTAAAACCATCAATTTTAATGAATGTTTTAAATACCTTACAAAATCTTTCTTTATAGAGTAAATGTATTTTACGGGCGAAATACCTCATCACCAGCCATCGTATATATATACGATATAGTACTAGTACTGCATGAACTGCTGGACGTTAAGCTGAAATTTAGATAGTTCAGTGCTATTGGTAGACAATTGTTCACTTTTATAGTTTCTTTTATCTGCATTTTGATGACTGGGAGCTTTGGTGCACTAAGCCTAAGTCATAACGGATAAGGGTTAGGCAGGGAGTGTGGTTTACCTTTTTTCCCAGTGCTCCATTAACTAGGGAGGGTTTGATTTTGGGGGGAAAATTTTGTGGAAAAAAGAATGAGAAAAGCTACTTTGGAGTGCAGGGTTCATATTAAGGGGAGAACAGCAATTTTAGCTTTCTGAAATTACAATTAATTCTGATTACAAGAGACTGGAACACAATGAACAAATATGAAACATACTAGCATTCTTTATAATGTGTTCACAATTTTTTCTTTCTTTTCTTTTCAGGAATTGCCACCTCTTGAGTATCTCACTCTCTCTCCTGATGAAACGGTTAAGTTGCAACCACTTGGAGTTGTCTCTGGCATTGTCGAGGTTTTAGGTATTTTTATTTGTGTTTTTCAATGAGCAAGGATAAGTTGATTTTTGTATTTTATCATGTATTTTTCTGGACCTTTAACTTTAAAACACACCATCCCTTCCCCTGTTTTTTTTTGTGATTACAAATAGAGACCCTCTGCCCTGAAGGAAGTGCTGTATCTCGGGTGGTTACACCCATGAATATTTGCTGTCAGATTTGTATGTAGTAATACTAGTAGTAATATATAGTGATGGTAATAGAATTTAACAAGTTCCTCCGCATCATGTAAATGTTGTTTTCTCTACAATACATCGTGGAAAATGATACATGTCTATACGAAATGTGCCATGTAGTCAATAAAGATTTCCAGAGTTTAATCAGGGGCATTTAAAGCCCAATGCTGATTTGAAATGAGTTCAAAACTGGTATAGGGTCATCGTGATCAACAGATGGTACTCATGTTGGGGGGGGGGGGGGGAGTAAACGTTTGGCTCTTTCAGCTTGATGTGAAGTGAGCCAGTAGTACTTTTACAGGTTTCGTTTTTCTAATTTTCCAATACTCATTTTGTTGGTTCATGGATTGTTTGTTTGCGGGGGAAGAAGTTAGGAGTTAGGGCAGCAAAGCCAAAGATTGCATTGACATAGGAAATTTCTGACTTAAGCTGCTTTGGCGACTAATGTGAACTGTGCCTTGAATAATGAAAATTTAAGACAAAAAAGGAAAGGGAATATTCTCTTAGAATTACTTTATTACAATTATATAATGATTTATTGACCTTTCTCATAAGGGCAGCATAGCTGAAGTGCGTCTTTTCCTTCATTCATACCATTTGTATCAAATCAGGCTTTTAAAAATTTCAGTCAAGAAGTAACACTGTACATTGTGGCTAAGACTTGTTGTTCTGTTTTTATTTCTGTGTCTTGTCTTTCTCATGACCCATCTTTTCTGTTGCTATACTTGAGTAGGCCTATATGTTTTAAATCTTGATTTTTCTGTAACTCTTCCATGATATTACAATATATACTACTTTAACAACAACTGCTCAAGACAACCAACTGTATGAATAACCACTTTCAACTTCCCCCTTATTTTTTTGTTTGTTATAATGACATTGCCCATAAGGACCGCCTGTCTAAGATGACCACTATTCTCCTCAACAATGAGTGATCGTCTTGGACAGATTTGATTCTTATATTAGGCTGATGATTTTTCTTTTTATTCAGTTTACTTTTTCCTTGTACTGTGCCCTCATTTGTCTCCTCTTGACAATTACAGGTCCCTCTAGTTTTGCTTGAAATGACAAAAACAAAAGTCCCTGTTCTCTTTCATAGAATATTTACCAATGTTTTTTTTTTGTATTGTGCAGTCATTGTGAAAGCTGACCTCAATACCCCGGCGCTGTACGATGACACAGTTTTGTTTTCTGAAACAAGAGCACCTCTTGGCCTGGTAAGTGTCACTTTTTGGGGTATTTCTGCTTGGTGCGTTTCTGCTGGGTTTTTGTTTTTTTGTTCTTACTTGAGTGTGTGAAATATTACCAAAGAGGTGAGATGTACCATCAAGACTTCCAGGAAAAGATGGAAGAACACTTGACATGGTGTTTATGGATTAAATCACTTTATTAAGATCTTTTTCTTTGTGTTAGTACAGTCAAATCTCTTTAAGTAAAGTTTCAGCTAGAGTTGTACATGATGTAATTAGTTGCTAGTTGTTTTTCTTCTGCGTATGGCAATCTCACAAGAAAAATTTAGATGAGGCAAGGCTGGCCGCAGTTTGTTTCTAGTCTCTAACAGTCAATCACTAGTCAAGATGTCAGTCGGTGATATTTAACGGAGGACATTAAAACATTGTTGTACCACCAACTTTATCGTCATCCCAAGGTAGACAGTATTGAGGACTGGGGTGTCTGTGGACTGCCTGCCCACCCTGAGAAGAGGCCGTGCATGTTGAGTATGGGAGGGTACAAGGGTTTTCGTGAGGTTGAAAGATCTTACTGCCCTGTGACCATGTAGCTCCAATAGGGTTCACGTTGCCCATTCCCCGCCACCAATGACTACTGGCTAAAGTTGTCTACTCTTGCATGAGGTTTCAGCCAAGTGGGAAAGCCATTGGATTGTCACGTCCTGGGTTGTTGGACCTTTACCAAGAGGTCCATGGCCAGAGGGCAAGTCAGGCATTCTGCCCGTTTCATCCTTCCGCAAAGACATTCTAAAACTGGCTGGTTCTTTCTCAGCCACAGAAGGTGTGTTGAAAAGAGTAGTCAGGCAGATTAGACACCCACTCAAGGGAGAGTAGGGGTGTTGTTGTGAGGAGCATAGCGTCTACCACACATCGGTGGGTTCTGCCTCCTGCACCTTGTGGGGCCACACCTACCCGTATCCTGTTGTTTTAACCTCTCTAGGAAGGGGGGAGGGTGGCTTGTTGCGCCGAATAATTCGTCAAAGCTGTGTCGGTGAAAACAGGGACCTTCACGGGTAGGTATGGTTGGCTTGATTGGGAGAAGCTGTGTGAGACACTAAGGCATTTCTCAAAATATAAATGAGATCCATTACCAGTCCTTGATCCCCAGTTTGTTGTTGTTGTTTCAAATCCCTTTAGCTGCGAGCATTTCGCTCTTGGCAGCGCAATGCCTCCCTCAAGTAACCACATGTCCTTGTCATCTGGTCAACGCCAGAGTAGAGCAGGCTTTGTAAGTCTGTAGGTGTGTGTAGGAGCTTGCGTCGAAGAACTGCCAGGTTTGGGCAGTGAAGGAGAAAATGTTCAACGGTCTCCTCGTGGTAGTCAGTGTCTGCAATGGGGTTCCCACATGGGGTTGATTCTGTTTATGTGCTTGTTGGTGTGTAAGTGTTCTGTGCGGGCTCTGAAGATCAATGTCTGATCTTGGCGGTATAACAGCATTTGACAGAGGATAAAAGTGGGTTTGTTCCGCATGCTTGTTTTAAGTGAACATAATATCTACCACTGCTGCAGGGCCTAACAAATTCATCTTTATTGCAATTTCTTATTAAGATTTTAGCATTTTTAGAGAATCTCTGAGATTTATTGTTGAAACAGATTACATTCCTTACTAAATGAAAAAGAATAGATGTGAAATTCTTTGGTTTTATTTAAGCTCGTTCTCTGGACTTTGTTAAAGAAAAAAATGGAACAAACTAATTTGTACTTCTTGTCAATGTGAAATTGATACAATGCTGAACTTTTCCATAATATTGCTGTTAAAGGGGGGTGTTTTGTTATGAATTTATTCAACAGGTTTTTGAAGTTTTCGGAACAGTGGAACAGCCATTCTACTCTGTGAGGTTTAACAGCAAAGAGGATATCAAGGAAAAAGACATAAAAGTTGGCGACCCCATTATGTTTGCCCCGTCTGCTGATAATCTGACTAAATTCATTTTCATTAAGGAACTCAGGAGGTGAGTACAACAGATTTGTTTTGTTCCATATGGTAGATTGTCCACCTTTAGACAACTATTTGCTCCTTCATTAGTATCACTGCATGTTGTCAGTACTCTTCATATTTTACTGCATTTTTGTAAAGGTCAGTATCAGTGTTGATAGCTCAGATTAGGGATAACCAGTTTGCCATTCTTAATCGCTTAATCTGCATTTTTTTTATGTTTTAGTTTTATTTTGTATTAGTAAGGTTTTATGGCACTCGCAACTGCATAAAGTCATGAGTACCAAGGGATGGATGTCAACAGAGAAGTCCAAACGGGGGAATGAGGCTTACTTTGCTCACCTATCTAGCCTCAACAGCACAAAGTCTGCTTCAAAAATCAAGCCGTTCTTCTACTCTTCCTTATTTTTACAGAAATCCATACTTTTTTATGGTTCCATACTTGCCGCTTCGCCCATCCCAACTCCATCTGTAAAAAATGTCGATAGTGCAAGTCAAACCGATTTTCCGTAACAATTGGTCCGTACGTGCTTCCGTAAGATAAGTGTGGATGTTTACAGAAACTCAGCATAAAAAACATGCCAGGTTTCGTCTTTCGTTCACTCAGCCATTGTCTCTCTATACAACTTCTATTGCGGATTGGCCAGCAATACATTTTTATTTAGCCTACAAATCAGTGATAATCTGGCTAGTCGCTACTTGTCACTATGGCGAATTTCATATAATTTCACGCAATAACCTCTTTGGACTCATGTGACTTCGTTTATGTGACATCTTTCGCCTTCCTTATACCATACTATCGTGTATTCACTCATTCTTTACATCTCATTCTTCAGAGATCAACAGTGGGTGGAATTTCTGTTGGTTAAGAAAGATGATGAGCGATTTGAATTTGAGAATGTAGATCTAGATCTAGTAGAAATAAAATTCTCGTATGAAAGGGAATCAATTTAAATTATCTGCTAGAGCTAGAAACATTGTCAGTATGAGGATTCTACGTGAGCAAGATAAGGCCATTGTGAAAGAAATTGATACAAAAAATCAGGAACAAGTGGTCATGGAAATGGTGCTCCGAGGTTGTGACATTCAAACACAAAAATGGAGGAAAATTAAAGTACACCATGAGTGAGTGCATTGCCATGATTGATATTGCCTGCCCACTATGTGACTACCCCTCAGAGACGGTGGAACATCATCTGTTCTTCTGTAGAAAACTAACTGATTTAAGGAGATGTTTTCTTCCCAAGCTACCCCACACATCTAACTGCCTCTACTCCTCAAAACAACAATTACAACAGACATGCAGCTATTACCGAATGGCATCATGCAGAAGAGTTAACGCTCAGATGCTACTGGATCGCTAACAACATATTCCCGGATGTGAGATGATAAATTGAATTATAGTGGCAATGGAAAGGGAAACTTGCTTAAACATTGTCAACAAGGGAAACATAAGTATCATGTGAAGACACGAGCTTCCAACTACACTCTTGGTGGCATGTTCTGCTGACATTCCTCATCTGATAAAATAGATACTGGGCCCACTAAGACAAAAAAACATTTTTCTTTCTTTTCGACTAATCTTTAAACTGGCTCCCTGATGCCATTTTCAACCCTGTAAAAGTACAAATTTTCACATTTTTGAGGGGCTTCACCCCCTAGCCCCCCCCAGGGTCATTGTCTCTGAACCCTGGTGGAGGTCGGCCCCCATACCCCCGGCATATTTTCCTAAGTTTTTGCCTTTGCATGGTGAAGGCACCCAGGAGACATCAGTTCGCAAGAGAGTGGCAAACATACAAAAGAAGTATAGGAAAAATGGCGATAGTAAGGATGAGGAAAGAAAAAGCAACAGTCCCCCCTATGTTGTTCAGGCTCAGTATGAGCAAGACATTGATAAATCAGCCCATTTACAATTCTGCTGTGCATACGAACATGTTAATATCCCCCCTTTGGGAATGGCCTCAAGACAACTTCAGTCGGTAGCGCTGCCCTAGCAGGGTTTTTTAAGTTATGCGTATAGAAGTGGAAAATTTGTCAGAAATTATTTCTCTGAGCAATAAGTCACCTTAAGAATGTTTTTGAAGATTTTACTGTCAATTGATTTTACAGGAATATTGTGAAAAAAAATAATTTTGTAACATTTTCTGTAGTGTCAACAGTATTTGATTAATTTAGTGTTATCTTGCAAATAATGGATTGATGTTGTGTATACATGTTTTTTTGTTTTTTTCATCAACAGTAGGAAGTATGATGATGCATCTTGGGAAAATGATAATGAACCACCCGCTGAAGTAAGTGCAGCTTTTAATAATAAAGAAAAAAATAGTTCAACTCTTCTGTATTTCCTTCTTTTGTGTAATGAATGTTGAGACATACACTTTGGGCTGTTACTAAACACAAATATCGTCCCCCTTGACACTTTCTAGTTTTAAGTGATAGAAATATTTTAAAAGTTAAAGTGGTGCTTTTCTCCTCTTGTGTCCTGTTCTAAAGGAAGTTTCACTCCTTTAACTCGAGTAAAGTCCTTGCATAAAGTGTTCATTCCTATATTTACTATTTCAGTCTCACAAAGGACTTGAAGTGTTCAGTCATGTAGGTGCTTAAATGGTTCTGTTCTTGTATTTCTGCCTCTACAAATTTCCGTTACTACCATGTGAGCCTACTAACCTTCTACCTGTTGAACTGGAGAACATAGAGGGCTGAAGTACCTTTCTCATGGATGTGATGTACTGCTTGGTGAAACTTGGGATCAGACCCAGACTTTGCAAATGCATATTTGAAAGCTTACTAGGAGTGTTACCGTGTTCAGTTGATGTTATGATTATGATTGTTCTTAAACTTCTTTCTCTTGTTTCATCTGTATTCAGATGACTTGAATCACATCAAAATGGTACCCTTATAAGAGCAAGGGACACAATAACACACTTACCACTGTAAAATAGATCTACATTTTTTCCTGAATGGGGGAATGGGTAAATTAAAGGCAGAACTTGCAAACTTTTAACCTTTTGTTTCGTCCACAGGATTGCTTGTTTTTATTGAACTTTGTAAAAATATCAATTCAATTTTAAATTGCCCTCATAAGCTACTTATATATTTTAAATGAATTTTTTGTTTGTTTCCGTTTTATTTTAAAACAGCGTCGAGATTTTTCTGATGATGAAGAAGAAAAGCGGGCAAAAGCAAAAGGAAGAAGAGGAGGCAAGAAAGGACTGTTGGATGAGAGCACTGGCCTGTGGAGGCTGAAAAGGTGCGTTCATTGTTTTTGATGGGGTTCTTTTTTTAATGTCTTTTTGTAAACTCCAGCAATGATTCTAGGTGCATTGTGGATCAGATATACCAGACCTGCCACTCATCCCAATTTAGTCGGGATATCCCGATTTTTTCCCCCAAATCTCAAGCTTCCCGATTTTCCCAATTTCGATCGCGTGTATCCCGATTTTTTTGTCCCAGTCTGCTGTTGTGCCGGATTTTTCTAAAAACTTACTCTGTCTTCTCCTTTATCGCGGGAAGCACCCGTTGAACTTTTTGTCAGAAGGAACTCGGAGCTCTATTTCCCGAAATATCGATGCCGCATTTAGTAGTTGACTCGCCCCAAGTTGATCTTAGACAGAAAATTACTGTCAGAAAGAAACTTTTTTTCGCAAATTTGTCTAGATCCAGAGAAATTATCAATGCGAAGATTCTACGGCACATGAACGCAATTTAAGGGCCGCGATGAAAGTTGAAAGAAATAATATGCTGATACGGGCGTGCCCACTACGGATGGGATCGGCTGATCGCCCGACTCGGTCGCCTAAAAAACAAACGTCTCTGTTTTCAGGTGATCGAGTCGGGCGATTGGCCCGATCCAGCCGTAGGTAAAATCAAGAATAATTCGAAGTGGTGTTCCGAGGTTGTGACAGGCGACATTCAGACATGAAAGTTGAGAGAGAAAAATTGGGTATACGCTGCGCAACTATTCATTATTCCCAGGTTTGCCTGCTATCAATGGTGCGACAACAAATTAATTGAAAGAAGCAATGAAAGGGGAACCTGCTTTTAAACATTGCCAGCTATGGAAAGATATGTTGGTAAAGAAATCAAACAAGACAAAATGTTGGAGAAAAAATAAATGTTATGGGCTGAAGGCAATATCTTCAAACAAGCTCCAAAATGCCATTTTCAACCCTCTAAAAGCACTAAATTTCAATTTCTAAGGTTCGCCCCCTGAACCCCCACCGGGACGCTGTCCCTGGACCCTGCTGGGCCGCTGTCAGACCCCCTGCAGAATTTTCCTTACTTTTCAGCTTCAGCTGATGGAAGCACTGAGTGCAGGGCTGCCTAAATCTACCAATTTTTCCGGTAGATACCGATTTTGGGCCTGTTCTACCGCCATACCGATAAGGGAAGTGTCTACGTTCTCTAACGTTAGAGAATGTATACAAGCTGTCTACATTCTCTAACGAATAAAAAAAAATAACAATATTAGGCCTGTAGGACCCTATTTGAACTTTCGGATAAGGCTAGGCTACTTTTCAAATTTTCTTTTTTTCTTTTCAAATTGGTTTACATTATGTTGTGTCGTTAGATCGATGTCAAATAGGACCACCAGTCCTCTCATTGAATTGGGTTATTTCATGCACTAGATCTAGGCCTATCGTAGACCTAGCGTTGATATGACTGACTTGACCTTGACCCACGTGATTTGATTTCATGACAGTGATGTCACATCACACACCAAATCGGCAATA
The DNA here is from genome assembly GCF_000002075.1 of Aplysia californica. Classification (NCBI taxonomy): domain Eukaryota; kingdom Metazoa; phylum Mollusca; class Gastropoda; order Aplysiida; family Aplysiidae; genus Aplysia; species Aplysia californica. The sequence continues at coordinate 69,529 of NW_004797547.1, read as the reverse complement.
TTTTTCCACACATGTGAATTTGGTATCTTTTATGGTCTCTCACGTTGTATCACATAGGCCTAACTTGGCGTTGAGGTGGGAATACGAAATCGCATGTAAACTGCAAGCTATCTTCTAAATACTAATTACAGACGGCCTGATCTTCAGTGACTTATTCAAAGTTTTAGGGGGGGGCATCAGAGTGCACTTTCCTTGGGTGAAAAGTGTAGGCCTACAACATATTATTATGAAAAGGGGGGGGGGGGTGTCATCTCGATTCAATGATAGATGGTGTTAATTAACAGTAGAGAATGTAGACAACTTGTATACGTTCTCTAATGTTAGAGAACGTAGACACTACCTTCCGATAAGGTGTCAAAACTACCGGATTTGCGATGGGTGCCGAAAGAAGAAAAAGAACAAAAAAATTATGCAGCGCTTCCCTTCTTCTTGGTTTTTGCGGAAATCAGTACATTCCGAAAGTTCCATACTCGCCGCATCATCATATTATTATCAACTGCGTGCGTTAGAGAGAGAGAGAGATCAGCACTTGCCTCCGTAACTTGTCAGATATTTATGGCAACTCTCGGCACTAAGTTGTATTAAAAACTGCCAGATTGCGCATTTCGTACACTCGACCATTGTCTATCTGTGCCGGTCGGTCGGCAATAGTTTTTCACGTGCATATCGGCTAAAATCTGTCTACTCATGATAGAGAATCTTCCTCCTTCCTTTCATTCATTCTTTCTTTCTGTCTATCTTTGGATTTTTGCTGCGGCTGGAAAATCTGTGCATTTAATTCATTTATCAAGAAAACAGAATTGTGAATTTAGACAGAAAATCGGTATCGAAGCAAAACTTTCTAAAATCTGTCTTGGTCTAGAGAATAATTGGTCAGTACCAAATGATGATTCTACGCAGGGGGACTGCGAGAATTATTACCCGGGAATCTGAAAAAAAAAATTGCTGAGACCCGAGAAAATACACAAAGTCCTCGAAACCAAACCTGAAAGGGCTACTGAGTTCATATTTTACCGGTCGCGTTTCTGATATTACGTTCAGCTTTCCCCAGTCCGAGAGTACGTTTCACGCGAATAAGCGGATATGGCGGCAGGCGGAAGTGTAGGTCTAATACTGAGACTCTGTCGGGAAAATCAAAATCTATTTTCGCTTTCGTTACCGCTCAGAATTGTCCAATGATAGTTTGTTAACGTTAGATTTACAGTTAATAAAATTTGTAACATGCAGTTTGTGCATAAAAAAACACAGTATCGCCATACAAATTGAATCCATATTCTCACTGATGTCACTATAATGACAAAAGAAAAGGAAGAAAAAGAAAACGAGCGTCCTCCGATTTCTAGATTGTCAGGCCCGTCATCGTGACCGGTCAGTGAACCTGTGCGAGTTCGCATCGTGTGTGTACGGCATGAGTAAGGGACAGGCCGGTAGGCCTAATCAAAGTTCATTCAAAGTAGATCTCCCTCCACTCTAAAATGAACTGACGTGCCCCCTGGGTGGGTTTATGACATACAGTGAGCAAATAGAGTGGTTAACCTTGATGACCGATCACAGTGCAAAGTGGCATGAGGCATGCAATTTTCACTTATCCTATCATAAATCTCAAGATCTACGCTTATCCAGTTGCCCCTCCCCTTTACCTGTCAAAAATTTACAGCTTTCCATCTCTGACCGAGTTCCCCCGCCTTTGTCGTTACGCACCATTATGTTTTGACCACACCAAATAAAATTCAGTCTGTCATGCAAATTCGGGAATAGACAAAACTGTTGCCATGGTCAGGGAAGAGTTCATAGTTCGATGTGATCCTGCCTGGAGCAAAGTGATGTAAGTTTAGGTGGAGAGGTCAGATGCGAGCACGATGTTTGTGGAAAACATAAGCGTCGGTCAGTTCATACCTCAGTGTGATACCGTCTGGGGCAAACGTGTCGCTTCATCGAGTTTTACAATGCTTATGTGATCACACTCGCGTGAGTGGCTGATCTTTGACAGGATGGGCAGTTCATTGATTTCAATTTTTCCCTCTTGGTTTGTCGGCTGTGCCTGCCCGCGTTTTTGTTCTGCAAGTTATCAGAAATGCGGGATCTTATCCGAATATAGACCTAGACCTTCAGAGTGAATAAGAGCGGGATCTTTGGGATGACTTTTGTATAGTAAAAATTCTGTTTTCTTAAAACAGCAGGATCTAAAGCGAACTGGGATCGTAAGCGGTGGGATCTTAGGCGGAGACTGCTGTAATATAATTATTTTCCTGATCCAAACTAAGTTAGTGGGTGGTTGGAGGGTGCTCTGGTGTGGTTTGCTCCTTGTTTCCTATCGAACATCTATTGTCCTTATCTCCCCTTCTTCTTTTTTATGTTTGGTGCTCTATTGTAACACCTCTAATCTTCTGGCGCTCATATGACCTTATGCAGTTGCGAGCGCTGTAAAACCTTTTAAAAAAACTTGAACTGAGTTACAGAAATAATTTTCTTTTGTTGTAATAATGTTCACACTCGGATTTATAAAATTGTGTTTTCATTTGTATATTTTTCCAGATCATCATTGAGTCTAACATGCCTATTATTATTGTTGCCAGTAATAGCTTCATTCTGATCCTCTTTGTTGATGTTTCTGTCCTTAGGAGAAGGATGCCAGAGCACAGAGCAAATGGTAAGTTCATCAACCTGATCACAATCTCTTCAGCACTGGTAGATTTGTTATCTTCAGGCAATAGTCTAGAAGGTTGCTGTTAGGCGGGGGGAGGGGGGTGAGAGGGTTCTCTTGTATTGGGGGTTGGGGGGGTTAGCCTTTTCCTTGTATATTGGCTATTAACTCACTCTCTGCCTGCGCCTTTGCTCAGACCCAGCCGCTGCCTGCCAGCTTTTTTTTTACCTTTTTCAAAATCCAGTTACTGTGTACCCATTTATGTTAGATTTATTATGAAAATTGGCCAGTTTCAGTAAGAGATGTTGAGCTTTACAGAACAGAAAGAATTTTGACTCTATGTTATTTTGTTTTATAGCTTTTTTAAAAAAGGACAAATTTTGGGGGCCAAACTAGCCAGTACAATATTTTTTTGCTGTCTTTGTGAGAGTGTTTCTGTTTCTGTCCTAAAATTCACACAAAAATATATAACAAAACAAAGAAAACTAAATTGATAAGTTTATGATGACTTTGGCTAGATGCTTGAATCATTAGTCGCCGTACTAGACTCTTGTACTAGTATTAGTACTAGCCCACTGCTGACAGGTGATCTACCGCTTTCTTTTCATCTCAGACTACCATCGCTACCATTATTTTGCACTTCTTCATCTGAATCAGAGTTAATTGAATCATATAGATTCAGAATCTCTAAAATTAAGAGCCATTTTCAATTCATATCGGTATGAGCATCGCGTTAGCGTTTGTTTGACTTTGGCCGCCGACGTTTAAAACAAAACCCAGAAATAGGACAAAGGGAACTCCCATTCCAAAAATAGGCAGAACTTCAAGGGAAATCTTTCTAATTAAGTGAAACTGCTCTGAGTGGTCAGAGGGATGTTACTCTAGTAATTGGGCTATGCCATTGCCACATATGTGTCAGCAAATAGTAGAAATAAAGAGGAAAATACGCGACCGACGGGGGTGTGGTAGCGACGGTGAGCGGTCATCGCCTATTGACCTACACAGATGCGGCAGTGGCGGTGAGTGAGTTAACACTTACAGAACCGAAGGCTCATATATTGAAAAACTCTCAAGTACCGCACCAGTTTAGAACGATGAAGCCGTAGTAGAATTTTTTTTTATTAAAAAAAAAAACTTTGGCAGCCCAAGAAACATGCTTTAAAGATTCATAGAGTTTCATCAACCATTCATCTTTCATTTAGAATGACTTCCTTTGGTATTTACTTCAGTGCGGTATGTTCGTTCATTCTTTAATTATATTTAGTGAGCCTGGGGGCATCGGCAACTCGCCAACGGTAGTGAGTGCATACTACGGCATGGCGACTTAAGTTGCCAATGATACTGTAAGTTTTAAGTAGTAAAATTTCTGCAACTACTTAAATTCTCTCTGAACAGCTACTGACGTGTAGACCTGCATGTTTGCCGACAATCGTCTGAAATCCGACAATCGCGACCCGACCCGCGAGCCGGCCGATGCTATGGCAAGGCCCACCTGTATTATAGTCAATGTGCGTAGTGCGAGGCCTGGTCGACTGCCAGCACCCCCTTTTTCTCCCGTCGGCTTTGTCGGCACTTTCGTTTTCGTGCCGACTGCCGACGGCGGTTCCGACATAATAAATTATCAGAACCCGAGTAGAAATGCGGAAAAGGACGACGACCTAAATTATCTACTTTCAGTTTCGTGCTCGACCGGCCACTTTGAATTTCGTTTGTTGACTAATTCAATTGTTCAGATCATGTGGATTCATTCAAGTCCGACTCACTTGTTCTACTAGATCTAGATTTATAGATCATTATAGACCTCAATGGAGGATTCATATTCCAATTCTATTGTGTCAAATCCTATCATAGGTTGTGCTGTAATATTAATGTTGGTAAAAAGCATTTCATCAGGTGCGTGAATTATTTATTTTTTTAGAATCTAGGTCTAGATCTATATGGAAAATTCCTATTCCAATTCTATTGTGTTATTTTGTCTCAAACCCTATTATAGCAATGTAGATGTAGGCCATATTATGCTCCTGACCTTGTTTGTTTTAGAGTGTGTGGTTTTTTTTTTAGGTTAAATATTTTTTCATTTTGGACTTGTGCTGGCCTTTTTACATGAGGCCGGTTGCAGTTTCTTTTTTGAGGTAGGCCTAGGGGTAGGGTTAGGTCTCTTCTTTATTGTGTTTGTTGGGGTGGTCGCTCGTTACTCAGAAGTCCTTCCTTATGACACCCACCAAAGCTCTTGGGGGGGGGGGGGTTGCGCAAAATTTTCAGACAAACTGGTTGAGGCTCACATGCAGGTCTAGACGTGTTTGTTTTGAGCAGTGAGTAAACCCTCACGGCCAAAAGTTAAATCTTACACAGAGGCTTGAATATAAGCCACAGGGTTACAAATTGTTGTGGCATCACTTAAAATTAAGTTACAACAAAAGCTTATCATGAGGTTTATGTCACACTACAAAAAGGGAACGCCTAAGTGTACATTTTTTTTTTGCTTAAAATTTTTGTGATACACTGTTTTAACTGTTTTATATGGGTTGAGAGTTGTTTTATTGATATCACATTCCATTACAGGTCGGCGAAAGACATTGTAATTTAACCTTGTCTTTAGTAATTAAGCATTACTTTGGAATTTTATCTTCATCTGTATATGTATACGTTTTGAAATTCACAGCAAATAATGGAGCTCCATTCTTACTAAAGGGAGATTTGCGCAAGAATCCCTTTGGAGACAGGTCGAGGCCGTTCAACTTTTCTGGATCTCAGTGGCCACCCTCAGGTATGTAAAGCTTGTCCACACAAAATAGCTCTACCCTTCAGATGTCAGAGGTAAAATTTATACTGCATCAGGAAATTCCGACTGTTTTCACAATAAGTTATAAAAATCCATGAAAACATTTTGAATTCAATCCGAAATAACCATATGTAACAGGAGCATTCATACTTCACAGTCACTTGCTGTTATTTGTTTGAAGATCTAAAAACAAAAACTGAAATGGCAGGATACACACGATACCAATGTTCTTGTTAAGTTTTGTGGCAAAGGCTGTAGGATCTACTTTCGATTTGAGAGTCTGAGTACCAATTTGACCCTTGGGTCTTTTTAGTTTTCTTGGGTCTCTATTTAGTTTTTTGTCTGATGTTTCACCCAAATTCAACCCCGTGGGTTGGATGACTATAAATAAACCCACTGCCATGTCTGCAGGAGGTGAAACTCCTCCAATTACGGAGTGTTACTCATGGACCCCAACCCTCTGGGATCCGTCTGCGACATCTACTTTTATGTATCTTCCTCTTCTCCTTCCTTTTTCTTCTCTTTTCTTATCTCTTCTTCCATCGCTGACCTCATGTGCAGCAAAACTAGAGGTCATCCATCCCACAGAGTGGGCACCTCGTTGACCGTGAGGTGCGACCCCTGCAGAGGGAAACCAGGTACCTGGAGTTGAGGTGAGATTAGTCTGTGGACTGTCCCTCACCAACACACCTCTTTGGTGGAGGTTTTCCTCTTAGACGGGAGGGTGGCACGGCCCATGCCACTCAATCTGTTGGGAGCTGAAACCCTTACAGTCCCTGAGTCAATCTTGGCAGGACGGTCTTGTATACTCTCGTGGAAAGTATAACTTCGAGTTAGCCCTGGCACAGCTCTGGTCATCAGAGCTGTGTGTCCCCTTGTTGGGCTCGGTGGTGGGTGGGGAGCACCTGAGTCTAACCAACCACAACACCCTATGAAATCTCTAACTCGAAATGACCCTTCTCGAGCTCCCAACATTTAAATCCAAACAGCTCTGCCGGGAGGAATGGTATTTTTCCCCTCAGGACTGGCTTGAAAATGTCAAAACCCAAGATTTTAGGGTGCATTACTAAAATGTTTAAGGACAATTGTTAAAGATAGACAATTGCATGTAGAGAATTTTTTTACTAAGAAATGAATAAAGAAACTCGAAATGTGCAAGGAATTGTGTCTCATGTTTATTACTTTTGGTTTGAAGATGCCATATTGGGTTATTTGTGTGTCAAAAATTGCACTGGTGACAAGCACTTACAGGGTCAATAAAATGGTGTCTAAAGCGTAAAGGTAAACTACTGAGGGTAAATAACAATGACTGGCTGGAAATTTGTATAGAATTGAAGGTTGAACTACAAAGGAAAAGAAAAGGTATTTTATAGCAGTGAAAGCTGTAAATTTCAGAAGAGAATTTTCCTCAATGGGCATATTTTGCTTCAGTGCTTGTGTAAAACATATTGGGCTCATTTTGTTGCATAAAAAGAGAGTGGAAATTGTAAGCAGTTGATACTAGATAGAGCAACACCTTGCGGTATGATGAAAAAAAAAAAAAGAGATAGATCTTCAAAGGTTACAGTAAAAAATACACGCTTTTACTGAAACCGGGAAAAGTATCGTGTTTGCTTGGCTACCTAGCCATGTGGGCTTCCTAGGAAACGAGAAGGTGTATCTCCTGGCGAAGGAATCCTTGTCCCTTCTTTTGGGATCAACGACAAACACATTCCTACAGACTGACTTTAAGGCATGATGCGGGGGAAATTTTCAAATTCGTTAAAAAGAAGAAACTAAGCTTACAAATGTGATGGCATCAATATAAGTAGAGTGGAGAATTGGGCCTTGAAGAAAAAATTTGAAAATTCTTTTGTGTTGCTATGGTAACTGCTGCCATATTGCAAGGCCACATATAGAAAATGTACACATTTCTAAAAAATCTATCCTAAGGTTATAAATGATTCTAAAATACTACAATAAGTGGTTGTGCAGCCTTATGTGGCTGTTTTAGTGGATGGACTTGGTATTTTTGATGTAGGAGGACAAACCTTTTCAGAATCGAGGTCCAAACTAGGGAAATACTTTAACCAGGAGAATCTCAGATCATAACAACGGATTAAATTTATAATAAAATCATTTATTCAAGATGGTTTTTTTACTTCACTACTTATTACACTAGAATAATGTTTCATCTATCAGTATACCAAAAATTATTAAGATATCTTAAGAACTTTTCTAATGATTGATTTTTTGCGTTCCCACCCCCCTTGAAAGAGCCCATTTTGAGAAAAAAGGCCTTAAAGTTTTGACGCGCAAAACTTACTGTAAGTTGCGTCCAAAAGAAATGTGAAAATGTAATCACCCACTCATCATGTGAAAGCCTTGCATTACCCTCTCATGCAGCATACCATTTTAAAGCTAAATAAATTCTTCATCATCTGACACATTAATATTTAATCTATTTTTTTAAGAGACGCCCGAGATGTGGTCACTCAAAATTGACCTTAAAAAATCAGGCTTGGCAAAATTGTGCGAAATCAAAGAAACGTAAAATTGTCTTTGCGCATTTACTGAAGAGTGTCAATACTGATCGAAAGGCGATGTATTGCATGCCCAGTGAATGGAGAATTTTGTCTTTGCAATAAACAATGTTTTATTACGATATTTCGTCGCGATAGTTTCAAACATAACGGAAAACAAAGAGATCACAAATACCGCACAAAACTTGGACTCAACACTAATTGTGTTTATTGTTAATTTGCTTAGGAACCATTGGCTTTGAGTTGTGCACAAACCTTTGGGCATCAATTCTATGAAATTTTGGACATATTTATCTGTCATTTCATTTTAAATGTCACAGAGAGTTGCAAACAAACGGTCTGAACTGGGGGAAAAGTCGTTTTTCTCCAGCCACTGTTTCATGGGACTTCACATACCGGTAGGATTCACATCGGGGCTGTTTACTGGTAACCACTCGAATGTTGACTTGATTTGGTTTTTTAATAATGCTCTAATGGCATTGGTCCTGTGAGAAAATGCCTTGTTTAGCATGGGGATGACTACTTGAATGACATCATGACGAAAATAAGGGCAAGACATGACGTTCCAGCACTTGCGCGATGTAGTCCACTAAACCAAGGCATCCGGTGATTCTCACAAGGGTGGCTCAGTGGCTCTGTTCAATCCACCCCAGACCACCCGAAATCGTGACAGTTTCGTGGCCTCTGTTCCTCACTGACAGATAATTGTGTTCAAAATCTTACACGGTACATGTGCAAAAGGGTTTTTGAGCTCGATAAGAAACCAACAGCTCATGAACAAATGCAAAATTAAAACTATGGAACACAAGTAATTGTTACGTCCAGGTTTTGTCAGTTATTTGTAACTGCTTTGTTTTTCAATCTTCGTGGGTTTTCTGTTCAGGTATTCGTTGTTGGTGTTTTGGAAGCTCTGAAGGGCGTTGAACATACGTTTGTGGGTGTTTGGCGGGTGCTCTGGTGTGGTTTGCTCCTTCTTTCCTATAAAAAATCTATCATCCGTATCTCCCCTCCTTCTTTTTAATGTTTGTTACTCTCTTGTAACATCTCTAATCTTCGGCACTTATATGACCTTATTGTGTTGCAAGTGCCGTAAAACTCTTACAAGAACAAGAACATACTTTTGCTAAAGCGATTTATATAGTCATCTTTTACAATTTCAAAGTCATAAATGCCATAAAAATTTGCGCATCAGATGAGATTTGGCATCTCCGTCGCAGCGCATCCTGCTTAAACCTCAGTGTTGCGCTGGTTTTGCTAATATTGTTTCATCCTCCATAGCTTTTGCACTTCCTTGTAAATTTTGCTGGCACTTTATTTGATGGTGGATTCTCAAAGGCAAAATAAAAAAGCGCATGTCCGTCATTATCTACTTCTGTATCTTTCTTCATTGGTGAAACTTTATTTTTGGCCATGGGGTGAGGAGCAAGTTAATCCTCATCTAAAGTTTCCTCTTCACTATCACTCTCACGATATGCTCCTCCCTATACCTACACCTCTAGTGCCTATCAATGTTCGAACTGTCGTGTGATGTGCTCAAGAATGTCGATGCCATTGCAGTAGGCTGTGGTAATCCTGAGAAATTGAGGCTAGGGCATCAAAGTATTTTGGAAAGGTGTTCAAAAAGCATTTTCTGAGCTCAATAACTGTTGAAACTGGGGTAGTGCGAAACAGCACTCTCATCTCGTTGATTAGACGCTAAAATCAGCATCAGCAAATGTCATTGAAGGAGGTGGTTAGGAGGCTGAAACAAAAGAATGAATTGACTGTAAGGATTGATCTAAAATCTCTTGTCTGTCTGTCTGACTGACTGTCTGTCTGTCTATAAATATAAACATAAGCACAGTTTTGGTGTAGAACAAAATAAGACAGTAAGGGGAACATTGACCAATAATGAGTTTCTCAGATAAGGAGACCTGGCGATAATATTGAGAGCTTTCGTTTTCAGTCCTCGCCTCGTAGTTGCAAGAAATAAAAAAAGATAAACGTGCTATCAACTTTCCTTATCTCTTTATCTGTATAAAAATGCATACATGAAAAAAAATACGCTTGCAAATAGCTTAATGAAAGAATGAATATATGGCTCTGGGCCAAAGACATAACACCCACACACGCATGCGTGCGCTCGCGCGCGAACCCACACACACACCAACACACACACACACACACACACACACACACACACACACACACACAAACACAAACTCACACACCCACACACAGAGAGAGAGAGAGGGAGAGAGAAAGAGACAGACAGACAGAGAGTAAGAAAGAGAGAGAGAGGAGAGAGAGAGAGAGAGAGAGTGTGTGTGAGAGAGAGAGAGAGACAGTAAGAGATTGAGAAAGGGAGGGGGAGAGAGAGAGAGAGAGAGAGAGGGGGGGGGGAAGAGAGAGAGAGAGAGAGAAGGGTAAGAATTCAATGTCATATTATCCTTCCACTTACTTTCCATCCACGCTGGTCTCTCTCTCTCTCTCTCTCTCTCTCTCTCTCTCACACACACACACACACACATAAACACACACACACACACACACACACACACACACTCACAGAGAGAGAAAGAGACAGACAGGCAGAGAGTAAGAAAGAGAGAGAGAGTGTGTGTGCGTGTGTGTGAGAGAGAGAGAGTAAGAGATTGAGAAAGGGAGGGAGAGAGAGAGGAGGGTAAGAATTCAATGTCATATTATCCTTCCACTTACCTTCCATCCACGCTGGTGTCTCACTCTCAGCATTCGGTTGTTCATCAATGTCGACCCTGTTGTCTCTCAGGCTCAGGGAAGGTTGGTCTAAGTCCCCAGCTGGTTGGGGGTTTTTTTCTAGTCCTTTTCTTCCACCATTGATCCCTCCAAGTTTACAACGACAATACAGAACTTGTTCGGTCATTTTCGTACAATGTTTATCTCCACACAGTTCAAGATTTTTCGTGCATGATATTCAAGAACTCTGTTCAAACCGCTGTCTTTTGTATTAACAAACGAATACTAAAATACGTACTTAGAATAAGTTAGAACGGAAGTTTTCCGTAACTTTCCTGCATTCATGGTACAACCCTATTCAGATACTTGTGGGAGACTTCAAGGGCGTGTCGTGTGGGACGGTTTTTGGCAGGTCAGTGAGTGGAGACAATGGCTTGTGGGGATGGGTTTACTGTTGGGTTACGATCGCTGGATCAGACTTTCGTATACTGCCAATATTGAAAAGGCCTTCCTTGCACTTGGTTTCTTCGACCCTACGCAGCACTGTCGAGGGTGAAAACTGAAGAGTTGGCTGGCGGCGGCGAGAATGAATCGGAATACGTGGCTTCCCGCACAAGATGTTTGTCACCGTAAAACGAAAATATGGTGTTTTCTGTCTGAGTAGTTGTTGGGTTTTTTTGCGCCGTCGCACTGGTCAAGGCTAGAGGATAACGTAGATCGGCTGTATCGAGCAGTTGTGCTAACTGGCTTCCAAAAAAAAAAGTCCTGAACTCTTCCGATTCCGGGAAATCAAGTGCACAGGGGCTTAAAATTTACGTAACACTTTTCTCATATATCTCTTGTCAAGACTTTTTTTTTTTTTATGTGCAACAGATTCTCAACGATCGGCCAGTCGGGCAAAATTCTGACTTTTTCAGGAATTGGATTTCCTGATTTATGCGGAAATTCGGAATCTCTTACCGAGCTCTCGTTAAGGGCCGTATGACGGGGGGGGACGATCCTCATTTCGACGCCATGAGAGTGGGCTTTGGCCGACATCTTCGGTATTTGACCAGTTCTGGCAAGTTCAAGTGCTCATGCACTGTAAGGGGAGCTCATTCACAAAAGGTTGATTAACTTGGATTTGAACTTAGTTAAACATGATTTAAACTGCACATGCACGTGCGCAGTAATCTAGTTGCATATATCATGACGACATATCATTCTCAGCTAAATAATAATGGAAACAGCCATATTACTTGCAACTTATTTATCAATGATCAAGTCCGAACTGCTTTTGAATCGCCATTTTGCGAAATTAGAGATCAGTCTTCAAAATGATGTATAACATGACTGATTTCTGAGCGTGTGGAGAGCTTTATGCCCATTTCATAAAAAGGACGTTTTTTAGGGCAAAAAATTGCGGGGGTTTTTTCACTTAGAGGAAAGGGGGTGTCATCTTTGTGAGTGTTTTTGAACATGTTCTGCTATTGATAGAGACGTAAGACCTTCATTTTGGGAAAGTAGATATTTCAAAGTACTCGAATCCGTTAAAAGCCCAATTTTGATCTGAGACTAAAAAATGACGTCATTTGACCATGGCCTTCCCCCGCATCATGCCTTAAAGAAAAAGTAAAAAATCTGTGGAGTCTGTGGGTGACACGTTAGAAGGTGGAGTCTGTGGGAGACACGTTGGAAGGTGGAGTCTGTGGGAGACACGTTGGAAGAAACAATGTGTCGTGACGTGGTGGAATCAAGCACTTGTCAATTTTTTATCATGTGGAGTTATTGATCTCTTCTGAACGCTTATTCATTTGCCTTGCTTTCAGTGAAAAAAGATATCAATATAGGTTGAATAGACGTCGAGATATTTGCGATTGAAGAAGGTGGGGTAGCCAAGTTTCAGTGGTTATATTGATGAGAAAATGGCCCCCAAAGTTTGGTAACTTCAAAAGCTTAAGAGTCCTTGAAAACTGAAAATTACATGTATTGTTCCTTTACTTTAAACAAGGTTTTTCAGTAGTTTATGGAAATGTGTTTTCATTTGAACATAAAAGGTATTTAAGCAAAAAACAAAATTTCGATAGAAATTGAGAAACTGTTGGGAAAATGCCTTTTTCTTCAATTTCATTATTTTGACAAGCACCTGATTTCACCACGCTGTCTCACAAATAAATTATAAACTTCACAACATAATGCCCAAACTGGGTCCCCAGAAACCTTCAGGCCACTCCAGAAGAGACGAAGTCACTTTTACTCGATTATGTATCGGACACACCTTCCTGACACATAAATACCTCCTTCAGTGAGATGAAAAACCATTCTGTGTCACAGGTTTTACCATTAGACATATATTTTAACAGAATGTCCAGACCTTCGAGAGACCCGAAGGAAGTATTTTAAATGCAATGCGAGATCTGTTCTCCGTCGTTGATCCCAACAGAATTCTCGATTTTATGAAGGCCTTTGGCCTTCACAGTAAATTATAGATAGCGTTATTTAAAAAATTGTTGAAAGTGTTATTTTAAAACCAAGGTTTTACCACAAATTCTTAATATTTTAATCAAAATTTTGATCTAAACCAGGCCGTGCTGTGAATTGTAGTGAATGCTACCAACTAGTGTTCCACGAGCTCATATAACCTTTTGCAGTTGCGAGCTTTGTAACTCTTACTTTGAAACTAAATTCAAAGGTGTTGGTCTGGATCCAGCAACATACACACACTCAATTCTATTCTCATTGTTCATTTTATCTTTGTCATTAATGGAAAGTACGTTAAGTAAACTTAACTGTTTTTGACTCACCTGAATGCTGTTGCACACCTTTCTTGTAACACAGTGGAAATTGAGCCCTTTTAAGTTAAAATAGACTGGTTGATTCTTTTAAAGGGTAGAGATGTGGAGCCAACATGAAGATTCTATAGGGCAAAATTATGGCCAGATAATTTTGGCATGACACTAGTCAGTGATGTTTGCTGGCAATGCTTCTCTTAATTGTTGCCTAGGTCCTGACCACATCTTTATAGCATTGTTTGGGACACAGTCCGCATCCTGCAAAGCTGTTAAAGTACTTTTAAAAAGGTACTTAAGTACAAATTTAAGTATAATCTAAAATATTTATTAAGTACAGTAAAAGTACTTTCCTGTAAAATAAACTTGAGTACAAGTACTTTTTAAAAAAAGTACTTATGAGTACATTTTGAGTACCTTCTGCTAATATGCTAAAGCACTTCAGTGCTAATGCAAAACATCATATTGAATAACATATCTAGTATGTTTGACAAATTCGGCCATTTATTACTAATAATGTAAACAGTATACAAAGCATTTGAGAATATTCGCACTGAGCGTAGGTGGAAATGGTTCGTGAAATCGAAAAAAATAAACAGCAAACAAGCAGACGCATATAGTGAGTAAGTGATATTATGAATAGAACTTGTTTGAGCAAGAAAATATGATCAAATGTAAGTCAGTCCTAGAGGTCGGAAAGTAGGAAAAGTATCCAAATTGGAAAATGTAGAGACAAAGTTGCTCTTAAGAAAATATAAAATTGATGAAAATGGCCAGCAAAAAAAGTGCATTGAATTCTTCATTAACAAATCCTCAAGGAATCAAGGTCGCCTTAAGCACAAACCACAAGAAAAGGAAAAAAGAAATTTAGATAGCCTAAAAAAATGTTAGATTGATATACATTGAGAACTCAGTTTCAGTTTCAATTGATTATAATAGTGGTAAGACAGATTTTGGTCACACTGTGTAGTCCACGGCGCCCACGGCAAACCAAAATAGGCCTACATGTAATTCCCTAGAGTCTAGTAAGTGTAGTGTAGCCAAAAATTCTCTACTACAGTAGTCTCCGCCTAAGATCCCAGTGCTCGGGAGCAAGGGAAAAACGGGATCTTAGCCGACGAAGCCAAGGAAGAATCTACAGTGACCCAAGAACTGACGTGACCCCTGGGTAGGTTTATGACATGTCACATATGGCGAGTAAAGAGTGGTCAACCTTGATGACCAATCACACGAGCATGGTGGCATGAGGCATGCCATAATATTATACTGTCCACTCATTAGCATATCGTCTCGAGATCTTTAAATCTACATTTATCCAGTTGCCCCTCCCCTTTACCTGTCCAAAAATTGTAGCCTTCCATCTCTCATTGAGTCCCCCCGCCTTTGTCGTTAGATACCATTACGCTGTGACCACACCAATTAAAATTCAGGCTGTCTCGCAAATTCAGGAATAGAGAAAAACTTCCTTCAACTTCAATGGTCAGGGAAGAGTTCACAGTTTGATGTGATCCTGACTGGAGTGAACTTGTAGGCCCTACCCGAGGATACCGGTAGCCTCGGCCCTACCCACCCAGCGAGTGATTAAAGTTCAGGTGGCGAGCTCAGAAGCGAGTGCGATGTTTGGGGAAAAGAAACGCCCATCGGTCAGTTCACACCTCGGTGTGATCCCGTCTGGGGATCATTGTACCGTTTCATGGAGTTTTACAACGCTTGTGATCACATTCACGAGAGTGGCCGATCTTTGACACGACGGGCTGTTCTTTAATCTCAACTTTTAATTCTTGGTTGATGGGATGTGCCCGCCCGCATGTTTGTTCCGTAAATTATGATCAGGAATGCCGGCACTTATTCTTTCATTAAGCTTCAAAAGTACTCAAAATGTACTTTAAAAATACTCAAAAGTACTTTTATAAAAAGTATCGGAGTAGAGTAAAAGTACTGATTCTCAAAATGTACCGGAGTACAGTAAAAGTACCGAAAATTGTAACGTAAGTACAAGTACCTGAGTACTTGTACTCCGTTACAACCAGCTCTGGCATCCTGTTCCCTTGCTCAGAACCAGTCACTTTCACGGTGACACTTTACTCTTTTTTTACTGTGGCTTTCGGACATTGAAACTGATATTCCAAGCTTGTAACCTAGACTTCTGCTCATCAATGTTTGTTTCTCAATGTGATTCTGTTGGTTGTTTTTAAAACTCAAATTCATTACCTTACACTTTATTCTACATTTGTAGTAAATGAGGTTCCCTTACTCCGTTCACAGGTCATCGGCTCAAAGCTCCACAGATGCCACCACCACAGAGGTTTTCGTCGTCACCCTTTCCTCCAAGACCTGCATTTGGGGAGCGGCCAAAGTGGGAGCACCAGCAGTTTAGGTCTCAAGGATTCGATTTTATGAACAGATTTGGTGGGCCACCAATGGCACCGCACTGTCCTCCTGATATGAGAGGACAAATGTTCAGAGGACCTCCGCCTTTCTCATTTCCATCTCCTGGACCAGGACAATGTCCTCCTCCTCCCCCTTCTCTTCCTCCTCCTTTTCCTCCTCCTCTTCCTCCGCCTCCTCACATGCCTGGGCCACCAAACATCAGTGGCATGGGTTACATAAATGGTGCTGACAATAGACTCCCATTCAATCCATCTGTGCCTCCTCCAAGTTTCAGGTCTGTGTTCAGTTCCCCTCCTCCTCCTACTCCGTCTCATTCCCAATAAATGTTTTTATTTGCAGATAACTTTTCTATTGCATTTCCTTAATCTGATAGATAGCACTGTTGAACGGGGGTTGGGGGGGGAGGGGGGATTTGCTGCAATATATTACAAAAAGTCTTTTTTTTCTCCTTTGACTTTTAAACTGTTTAATTATTGAAAGATGATGCAACATTTGAAGCTTCCTGAAGGATGGATGTTTACAAAAGTGATGAAAATATGCTTTATTGGAGGCTTCTTTCTCTTTCCTTCAATGAGGAAGTCTCTATGAAAGTAATGCAAAAGCACAACTGCCACCTTAAACTACAAGAGAGATAATCATTCATGTACTCCAGTACGGCTCCTGTGGGGTTTTTGTATGGTGCATGGCAAGTTAACAAGAGACCAAAGCTTGTTTCTTTGATGAATGTGTGTTGAATAAAGCAGTGCAGTGAAACTGACTTGTAAATAATAACAATAATGATAATAATTATAATGAAGATCATTTCTTTTGCGCCCACTCTCGTGATACTGACAGCTCTAAGGTGCTTTACATAAATCCAAGTTCAAAACAATAGGCCTGACTGAAAAAAATTATAAAATATTTGCTCATATTAATATCATATTCATATTATAAACAAAGAAATCACTCGCTCTCTCACACATACACACACACACACACACACACAGAAGTGGTCGGGCTCAATCTTTAAATTTGTTGAATCATAATGTTTGTTATTTAAGAAAAGTGTGACTGACGTGAGCGCTAGCACAAGATTCACTTGGGGGGGGGGTGTTCGTATGAACCACACCAGAACTTCAACATCTGCATGATGTTTGTTGTCGCTTGAGTTTATATGTTTCTTGGTCCATGGATGCTTTTATCTTGTCTTTCAGCTTGGTGCACTGCCATCTTTATCAGAAAATCTGCTGCATACAGTGGACTGCAGAAATATGCGCTGTGTAAAAGTACACTTCGATCAAATACATGTCTGAGTTATATTATAAGACGGATTGTTTTCTGCACTTCGTGTAATGCACTGCACTGTCAACTGTTGGGCTAGTTTTGATTTGACCTTCCAGATGTTTGGTTCCTCTGACATCCCTGCAGATCATAACGTAGATCTACACCCATTACTGTTCAGTAGCAGCAGGACACAAAATTTATGACAACACTTCTGCTTACAATCCACACCCGCATGTTTAAACCAAACCTACACACAGCCACCTCAACTACAAATACATAGTGCCGGTATGTAGCTGACCGCCCATCCTACTTCTCCCAAACCCAGAACATGGCCAGACATGTTTTTACACACGTGTCCTCAGCACATGTTTCTGGTTGGTCGCATAAGGTGGCCCTGTGTCTCTGATGTCAGTCATGGTTTGCAGTGTGTAATACATAAGTGTGTTATGATCGACGGTGCAGGTTGACCAACGGAAGAGAGTCAACAAGGTTAGTTGCTGGAGAAAAATGCTGGAAGTCGCATCAGTATGGGCTGTTTGTTCTGCAAGCAACTTTGTTGAGTCCAAGTTTGCTTAAGTCTTAAGTGTTGAATGAATAAGTGGTATTTTAAATTAAATGAATTTTTTAAAATTTGGGAATCCTCCTTTCATTAATTAAGTAAAAATTTTCCTTAAGTCATAGTTCAGTGCATTCGAGTTCCACTGTACTCATGTGATTTGTCGGTTGTCTTCTGCTGTCACTCTTTGAAGAAATGTTTTATTTCCCTTTCAGTGGTTACAGTAGTTTAGATGTTGATCATCATTCTTCCAGGAGTGAGGCCATAGAATTCCTTCCTTCAAAAGAGGGGAAGGAAGGGTCTAAAGAATTGATTTTAGATTAGAACAAATTTTACTAGTACGAGCATACATTGTGATTTTATAACAGCCCATATCATGAGATTGCAAGTTCAGGTGGTTTGAGCCTCAGCTTGGTCCTCCATTGTTGTGTCCTTGGGAAAGGCACTTTACTTTCGGTCCTTTCAGAGATGGACATTAAATCCAGAGGTCCTGCCTCTTAGATAACCTAATAGTTCTGATAGAGGGTGTTAAACCTATATTATTTCATCATTTTTTTTCTTTGTGGGGGGACAAAAAGTAGCTTTTTTATTACACAACACATGGAAAAGAAGATGAATATTTTTACATTTGTTTAAGAGAGCTTTCAGTATCGGTTTATGGGTGTAGCCTTGTGACTCGAATACTGGAGAGCTAGAAGGAAGAGAATGAGAAAGTTATATGAAAATGAAAGGTTTCTAACCCTAGTAGGCTACATGTTAAACCTATATTATTTCACCATTTTTTTTCTTTGTGTGTGTGGGGGGGGGGGGGGGTATGTATTTGTTAACCAGAGGCTGAAGTGGGAGGACAGTTGTAACAAAAAGTAGCTTTTTTATTACACATGACAACACATGGAAAAGAAGATGAATATTTTTACATTTGTTTAAGAGAGCTTTCAGTATCGGTTTATGGGTGTAGCCTTGTGACTCGAATACTGGAAATTGGAAAGCCAGAAGGAAGAGAATGAAAGTTATATGAAAATGAAAGGTTTCTACCCCTAGTACATGTTTAGAAAGTTGCTTTGATTTATCTTGCTTTGCAAAACTACATGTTGGCCTATTATTTTTATATTTCTAGCGTTTGGGTCATCAGTTGTATTGTTTCATCATGTACAGTAATGAAGGAAGTAGAAAGCTATGAAAGGACAACTGATGTATTGAAATGTAAATAAAAAATTTATGCAATAACCTTTTATCTATCATTTGTTCCTTTTTGTTTGTTTGTTTGTTTATGTTCTGATGTCAAAACCTTTGCCTTCAGGTGCCTCTCTATACTATGTAGTAATGTTGCTGGGGGATATCTGTAGATGTGAAAATGGAAATATGTTCTCCGGTTCCTCTGGCAATTAAAGGAGAAAGATGAAGACTCAAGAAGCTGCAGGAGCAAAACAGCACTATCAAGGTTCTTTTAAAAAGATATACAATTTAAATGGACACTAAACATCGCTGGGAATGGTGTTGCTTTCTCAATTAATTGATAAAGATTGTACTCAATGTATATTTTGTAGGCCTTGATTAAAATATAGGGTTGGACAGAATAAACTGTTTCCAGAGGAGAGCGAATAAAAAGAGCTAGTTAGTAGCCTACAATTGTCTCCGCCGCTTACGTTCCCGGTTTAAGATCCCGCCGTTTTAAGAAAATATAATTTTTACTATACAAAAGTCCCCCCTATGATCCCGCTCCCATTCTACCTGAGGGTCTACATTCGGTTAAGATCCCGCATTTCACATCATAATTAATTACGGAACAAAAACCTGGGCTGGCACAGCCGATCAATCAAGAGAGAAAAGTTGAGATCATTGACTGCACGTCGCGTAAAAAATCAGCCACTCTCGTGAATCTTATCACCACACAAGCGTTGTAAATCTCGATGAAGAAACGGTACAATGATTAATTTGCACCAGGCAAGATCACACCAAGGTATGAACTGACCGACACGTTTGTTTTGCTCAAATATCGCACTCGCATCTGAGCTCTCCACCTAAAGTTAATTCGCCTTACTCCAGGCAGGATCGCATCGAACTGTGAACTCATCGGATACTCATCCCCGATCATTGCAGCAGGAGTTGTCTGAGTGTCTCTACTCGCGAATTTGCGAGACAGACCGAATTTTAATTGGTTTGGTAACAACTTAGTGCAATGGTGCGAAACGACAAAGGCAGGGAAACTCGGTCAGAAATGGAAATTGCTATAAATTTTGGACAGCTAAAAGGGAGGACCAACTGGATACATGTAGGTCTAAGTGTAGATCTTATTGAGACTCATGATAGGATCATAATAATAATTGAAAATGGCATGCCTCATGGTACTGCCCCCACCCGGGCAGTGCTACCACTACTACTACTACCAGGGCTGTCGAGAGCCAGGTCGGGCTCTGGGACAGCTATCACCTTCGGGCCCCTCCC
>NW_004797547.1:47197-49190 GCF_000002075.1 Aplysia californica | reverse complement strand
CCCCCGCACACACACACACACCCCAGCCTCCTTTGTCTCGTCCCCCTCCATCAAGTGCTGGGTGTTGTCAACATAACATTTTTATCTTTCTGATTAACCGGGTAGTTAAAAATGAAGGTAAGATGAATAAACCACAGACAGAAATTATAGTAAATTGTAATGTAGCTTACCTTTTTTTCTTACTACAACTGAGTCTATGGGATTTAGCTCTAGCAAAACTGTCAATCATTGGTTCGTAGTCCAATTTTCACGCTAGACTGGCCTCTATAGCCAAAATTCCAAGACTTGTGAGTCTGTCTTGACACATTGTTGGCCGCAAAATGTTTTTCACTCGAGGAAGGGTACTGAAGGAACGTTCAGTTTGCGCATCTGCGACAGGCAAGTGCAGAAGATTCTCAACATGTTTACAACGTTTGGAAACAAAGCATCTACATGTAGTTTCAGGGATTGAAGTCTGTTCAGCAACTGAAGAGGCGGCTGGACATTTTTTCCAATGTTCGCTGAATGAATCACTTTCAAATGTTCCAACTCTTGCGCAAGGTCTGCTGATGCATCCACTGCATATTCCGGGTGCAATTTGTTTGCAAGATCACGAATAACGCCGACTTCCTCTTGGAGATATTTCCATAAAACACTAAATAACGAATCGAGTTTTGTCACTTCATTACACCTTGTCGTCAAATTTCCAAGAAGGCAGTCAATGAGGACATAAATAACTTCATGCTTGAATTTGTTCTGGGGATTTTGGTAGTGTGTTACATCTTCTGCCTCGTCTGCAAAAAGCTTCCTTTTCTTTTGTCGTTTTTGCTGTTTCGGCGAATGCGTGCTCAATCTCATAGTTATCTGCTACTAATTTGGACCCACTCAAGATTGCGTCCCATTCATCTCGTAAGTTTTTCAAATCTTTAACCGGACTATTCATATTTGCCACCCCAACTTCAAGCGTCGCATCTCGTGCTTGAAGCACAGTATTTCTGTGATCGATTGCAGTGAAGATTTTGAGCCAAACAGATGCCATTATCACACATTCAAATGATGCAAAGTACTTTAGAATACCAATCAAATCTGAACGTGTCTCTGGGGGGAGGTTCATTGAAAGAACAGTTTGAACAACTTTCCTCAGTCCCCCGATGTGAGCCGCTAAAGGCCTGACACTGTCAACACGTGCTGACCAACGTGTCTGAGACATACTGTGCAAAGAGCTGTGAATGTTTTGCTTCAAAATTTCCCACCTTTGTGGACTGGAGCTAAAAATGTTATACAGCTTCTGTACAACTCCAAAGAAAGTTATGACTGTTGAACAGCTTTCTGCAGAAAGCACACCACATAAATTCAAACTATGACAGCCACAGGGAGAGTATGTGGCAAGTGAACACTGTATTAAAAAGTGAGCCTATACACCAGTGAGCATTATTATACAGACAGACCACACATGTTGCTAACGTTGTCGTAGCTTGGCTTCGGCAGTCTGTAATTTGTATGTTTGGGTTTTTTTCATTCCTTGTATAAAGGATAATTTTAGCGATGTCTTCTCCTGTTTTCTTGTTACAATCTACACATTCCTGAAATTTCTCTTCTACTTTGTAGACATTTGTACCACTGTCCAAGTGAACATAACGCAAAATAAAAGCAGTTTGTTCGACGTGTGAAGAGTCTGGTGTTGCATCAAGGATATTGGAGTAATATATCGTTTCCCCACTTTCATTCAAAATCATGTCGGTCACTTTTGATGCACAACATTGGATGAATTCATTTTGACTTTCTGGTGATAGATAGTGAACTTGTAGGCGCCTTTCTTCCTTGTGTGATTTTTCAACTTTTCTAAGGTGCTCTGCAAGGAGAGGATCGCAATAGCTTACCAATTCCAGAAGTCCAAGAAAGCACTACCAAAGTTCTGTGAAGTTGTCAGACATACAGTTCAATTTGCAACCAAAAAATATTTTATTTCAAAGCTTTGTACTCTCTCTCTCTCTCTCTCTCTCTCTCTCTCTCT
>NW_004797547.1:0-47048 GCF_000002075.1 Aplysia californica | reverse complement strand
TCTTGGGTGCAGTTTTGCGTAAAATTATTCACAGTTTTTAACAAATTAAATATGTTTTCGCTCCTCGTGATCTATTTTCCCCTTGGCTGCCCTAGTTCGGGAATTCGTGTTCGGACTCGTCCTCCTGCCCAATGTTCGATCTCCGACTCAGACCCCACGAATTCGCCGAATTCCGAATCTCGACTTGACTTCGCCCATGCTTACTACATATGTACTGACTGAAGTCGTTGTCTTTAGGCCATTCCCGAAGGGGGGATAATTAACATGTTCCTACAAAGAGTCTACAGTCTACAGGTTCTTATGCACAGTAGAATTGTAAATGGGCTGATTTATCAATGTCATGCTCATACTCTGCCGGAACAACATTAGGGGAACTGCTGCTTTTTCTTTGCTCATCCTTACTATCGTCATTTGTCCTCTACTTTTTTTGTGTTTGTCACTCTCGTATGAGCTGCTATTTCCGGGTTGCCTTGATACTTGATAGTCGAAGCAGACTCTGTGCTGTTGAGGTTAGGCTAGGGAGGCGAGCAGAGTAAGCCTGATACAGTGTATTATTTCCCCATTTGGACTTATCAGTTCACATCCACCCCTTGGCGCTCATATGAGCTTATGCAGTTGCGAGCGCCGTAAAACAACCTTACTATAAAAAATATAAAAAATGCCAGTGATTGGTCATCAAAGTTGACCACTCTATCTTTGCTCGAACCAACCCAGGGGTCGCGTCAGTTCAATGTTTTGATAATGAGTAATGAGCCTTAACATAGATAATTGAAAATAATATATATTCTTCCATTGGTGCGTCGGCTAAGATCCCACATTTTCCTTGCTCCCGAGCACCAGGATCTTAGGCGGAGACTAATACATGTACCGTGCCCCTACTAGATCTATAGTGCTGTCAAAAATTCGTGACATATATCTCCCCAACCATCGAACATAAACTCTCCAGCTTTTGCACAATGACTTGAATCAATTTGTCAAAATTATAAAATAGATCAATATTTCCGTAAACACTTGTTAGCTCTAGATCTAGATCTATATGTTCTGGAGAATTTCTTTAATAAAAATAATATATATGTACTACATGTAATTTAAAAAAAAATCCCATAGTGTTTAGTAAATCCAAAGAGTCTACATAACGTTATTTACTATCTTTGTAAATCTATGGAAAAAAATTACAGCTGGGACAGTATCGCTTTTACTTTTAAAAGCAAGCCCGTCATTTTTTTTTCAAATCGCGATGTTATGCAATTTGGACGTATTATAATTATTTTGAGAATCTCTAGTGAAAAAAAAATGTGTTCACTATAAACTATAAAATAACGTATTCTTGTAACAAGTTTTGCCATTAAAAAGTGCCACTGGTGAGGTATGACGTAGGCCATTTGCATACAAAAAATTAAATTATAATGTGTGTGAGACACTGGAAGTTTGGAAGTGCTGTGAACAATTTCAATTATCCGCGTGACGGAGATTTATAGTATTTTATGAAGAAAAGTTTTTAAAAGCTAGCCTTGTAGTGGAAAAAAATATGACACAGTGAGTTAAGACAAACTTTATACAAACCGCTAGGCAAATTTTGAGTGGTATATTGATTCAATGGTTTAAAAGATATTTGATGATAAGTTGCGCGGCGAATCTTTAACCGCGCTACCAGAAGTAGGGCTCATGTTAAGAACGAAAAAATGTGGGAATGCTGAGGAAAGATGCAAATTTCTGACTGTGTATTTATTGGATCTTTCTAAATCTAACCCAAGAGGCCCTTGGGCCTAGTGTTGAGACAACAATTATGATTATGACACAGAAAAGTTTAAAATATTATTATCATTGGGCTATATGTCATCTATTGAAAAAGTTTTTAAAAACTGTAGAAACCTGTGTAATATCAATATCATATCAGATCGTAGACTTGTAAAAAAAAAAAAGAAAACGTTGATTTCAAGCAAAGATCTTATGTAATTGATGTACATATTATACAATGTACGTGTAGGCCAAATAATTTATCTCTCTGGGCCTAATCAAAGATTATAACTATGTAATTAAATATCGCGGTGCAAAAAAAAAATCGATATTGGCAAAGTAATCGGATATGTGCATGGACCGATATCCCGTAGAAACGATAGCAAACACTCATTCCGTGCGTTCCTGCTTTGATGAAAATGGCAGCCTCCTGCCTAGCTGTAGCAGTAAACAAACCCCATATCTCAATGACACCATCGCAGTTATTGTTTATCATTGTTCTGCTAGTTGGCACCACGAATTTGTCAACAGCCTCAAGTCCTTTGAAGCACTTTTCTACTAAAACACCCTACGCATGGATAACTTCTTCAAAAACCACAGAACTTGTCGACGACGAAATGTATCATTTGACTGATGTTGAAGGGCTGAGTTGTTCGGCTGTTCATGCAAATGCAGTTATTCGCCATGGGTCTAGATTTCCAGGCTTGGATGATGTGCTTGAAATTTCAAACGTACACGAAAAGCTTGTGGTTGCTATGGAGCCAGATGTTAATCCGGAGTTATATAACTGGGTTAACAATTTTCCCAGCAACAACAACAAGGCTCTGTCAAGTCTCGGGGAGGAAGAGCAGGAAGCTTTGGGGAGTCGGTTGGCCAAAAAACTCCATACTCTATTCTCTGATGAAGATTTTTCGAATTTCAAATTCATGGTGTCAAGTGCTGAACGTACGAAACAAAGTGCCAGTGCATTTTTTGAGGGATTGTCCACTGTTGTCCAAGGAGAAGAAGATGATGCTGATGATTTTGATGTGGAAGTTAATGATGAATTACTAAGGTTCTTTGACTTGTGTAAAAAATATGTTTATTCTGTTGGAAATAATAAAACGGCAATGAAGGAGTATACTACATTTATGAACAGCCATCAGGTTGTTAAAATAAAGGACAAAATGTCTGAAAAGCTGGGAATAAGCAAAGATATTTTGACAACAGGTAGCCCTTGATTTTGATCTGTTTAGCCTTATAATTTTATCATTGATATTTGTTAACTTTTCTACTACTGTATTTTATCTGCAGCCTTGATGGATTATACAGCAGCCACCTCTATTCTCACCCGGAGTGAGAATAGTGCAGGCGAGTCTTGTGGCTATTCTCACCCGGTGCGCGTTCACCAAATTTTGCGTTCACCCTAAACCACAGAATTCTACACTGTGATAACAGAAAAATTGTAGAATTCTGTGCCGTGAACAAACGTTCCATTACAATTGTAGCCTACTAAAAGCGTACAATTTTGTCTGTAGACAGTAGAGAGAGAGAGAGAAAGAGAGAGAGGAGTAGCGCGAGAATTTCCGGGCAAAACAAAATGGCGACCCGCGTAATTCGGCTCGATTCGAAAAGTTAAATAGCCGTAGCATCTTTGTAGACAACCAAATTAATTTACTTTTGTGTTTTAACATCATTTTTTAACTTTGTTTTGGTCAATTTGATCGTCCACACCGATAGACAGTATTCAGAAAGAGACGGAGAGAGAGAAAGAGAAGAGGGGAGGAGTTGATCTTGCGAGAACTTCCGGGCGGGTGAGAATAGCCACTTTCTTATACAGCAGTGAAAGAGTAGACTGCATTAAATTTTGTGGGTGGTTGGCGGGTGCTCTGGTGTGGTTTGCTTCTTCTTTTGGGCTATGAAACACTTATTCCTATTATCATCCTTACCGCCCCTTCTTTTTTTTTTTTATAGTTGTTACTCTCTTAGACCTCTAATCTTCTGGCACTCATATGACCTTTTATCAGTTCCGAGCGCCGTAAAACTTCTACAAAAACTTAACTAAGACTGCATTTTTTAACTGGCCTTCAAGTCATTATTATATGAAAAGCTGTCAAAGGGAAATTTTGAAGTACATACGAAGTGGCTCTATGTGTATTATATGGCCCTCCCGTATGCGTAGAATTGAGTCATTCAGGCTATGTGTACGGCCCTCCCCATCACATATAATAATAATAAGCTAGGCTTTTTAGGCGGCACATGAACTATCAAACCGGACACTTCAAGTGGACAAACTTTGGAAGCGCGCAGGCCCTATATTTATATACATATATATATATACAGTGGAACTTGGATTCAACGAGGTCGCCGGGCCTGACCTAAAACTTCGTTGAACCCGAGTGTTTGTTATAGCAAACATGAGGTTTTGTTGATTATTACAGGCACTAAGCACATAACGTTTTAAAGAGAAGTAACAAGTAGTGCCTGAAATGCCTGCATATTATGAGCTGTGTAAAAAAATGCCAATTCGTTCAAATGCAGGCCTGTGTCATCTCGATTGTTTGCCAAAAAGTTGTGTTGCTGTGTAGAACCTAGCACACGGCAACTTTTGATTCCAAAGATCAACGCTCAATTCATTACGTAGATCTACGTCAATACTAGCTTATATAATAATGATCAGTTTCTGAGTGACAAAAAAGACTGTGTGACGTGTTTGTATCTTCGACGTTCAACGCCCGGACCGCTGGTGCCCCCCCCTCCCCGACATAGTCACACGTGTGCTGGCCGCCGATCCGACCCCGACACTCGCCAGAGTATACACGTGCGTGTGCCAACAACGCATGTGATGGTATGAATATGAAAAAAGGCAGCTGATTGGTCGCATTCAATCGGCTAAGTGAACAATAGTTCACGATGCAGGTGCAATGGATGGTTTTTGGGAATAGATAAAGTTCGTTCTGGGAGAAAAATAAGCGAAGCCACGTCTGTGGGGGCTGTACCTCTTGAAGCGACCTCGTTGAATCCGAACTTGCTGATTTAAGAGCTTGTTAAATCCAGGTTATTTTTGTTGATTTTAACTGATTCCGTCCATGATTTTTTCAGCCTCTGGACAGATTTATTTTTCCCTGCTCAGTTTTAGACCTGGGGTGCATCTATTGCATTACTATGAAGTTCTAAGTCACTCTAATAGGTATTTGTATACCAAACTGATGGGAATAAATATAAAAATCTGTTTATATCAATAACAATGACCTATAATCTGTTTGTATTACGTTTTCCTTCTGACAAAAACGAATGAGAAAAAAAAATTGCGCAACAGCTCTTCGAAAATTTCGACTTACCGCATTTATTCAGCTCTACAAGTCCTTATAATCCATAGGAATCAACACAACATTGTAGCGATATCACCCTAGCACACATTTATGCAAGAATTTCACAAATTTAGTTGAATATCTTTCTTTGAAGAGCCTTTTTATTGTACCGGGTTCCATGTTGTTTACCCTTAGATCTAGCCTACATCGCAACAACAAAACAACGATTTTTGCAAGAATTTCGCGGAGTTTCGATCGATATTGGCGCTCAGAGATTGAGGTCAGGTTTGTTTACAAGTTCTACTTCCTTTCAACAACTTAAAAAGTAGGAACTATGTTAAAAAGTGCACCTTTGTTTCGGATTTCGTTGAGCCGCTCACAGCGGACGAATGGAGGCAGCGGAAAAACTCAGAGCCGCTGTCAGCGGCCGAATGGACGGAATCAGTTAAAGAAGAAAAAAAACGGGGCATCTATCTCCTCTCGTTGAATCCGAGTTCTCGTTGAATCCGAGTTCTCGTTGAATCCGAGCTCGTTAAATCCGAGTTCCACTGTACATAAAGGGCGTGAGCAGGGCTACCAAAGATTATCTACCCGCATGAATTATCAAACCGGACACTTCAAGTGGACAAACTTTGGAAGCGCGCAGGCCCTATATTTATATATATATAAAGGGCGTGAGCCGAGTTACCAAAGATTATCTAAACGATCTTTGAGGCTATATAAGGCTGACCTACTTCGATCGGGAAGGGCGCAGGCCCTATATAAAGGTATAGATGCTGACCTTTTTCAATGGAAAATTTCAGTATTCCTTTTATATAATTATGGAAAATGACGTAGTAAATTACAGGTCAAAGTTATAAATAGTGACCAATGACTTTGCAAGTGATCTTGACCTCGTAGAGTGTCTCTTAGCTAAAGATCGTACGTAACAAGATAGTTCACTCAGCCAAAAAAGTGTCTGCGGAAGTCCGTGCATTGGTTCAGATGACGCTGCAGTCTTTGATTTGAAGTTCTCTTTCGTTTCTCCAGAAAAAGAAGGAATAGCACAATTTGTTAGTTCCACTTTTATTATTTTTCACACAGCAGTAGGGTAACTCTGATCGCTATATATGTCCGCACTTTTTCAAAGAGGGCGCCACCGAATTTTGAGGACACTTTTTTAATTGGCTCAAATAGAGGAGTGAACTATCTTTTTATAATGTTGTACACGATCTTTGTCTTGGCCAAGATATCGATCGATAAAGTGACGCGGTCCAGCTGAGCGATTATCAAGGCAGTGAGCATACTATACTTAATTAGGCTAGATCTAAATCTGTACTTTAAAGGGTCGTACGTAGGGAGGGCCGTATTCATAGCCGCGAGGCTATGCGTACGGGAGAGCCATTGGCATAGTCACAGCATATGTGTGTATATTAATTACCTTAGGACCAGCAGGAGTAGTATTAAAATGTGTTTTAAAGCTCTAAGAGCCAATTTTCCATCCTATCACATACCTTATTGTCTCTTAACCATCCACCAATAAGTCTGGGTCATCTAGTGCCAACCTGTTCTCATCATAAGAGACACATCTTTGGAAATATGGCGAACAGAAAATAAAAATCCCTGGCCCATAGATATCTATGAAATGCATTGCGTAATGAGCTAAGACTAAGATCTTCATCAGCTACAATCAATTTTTGGAAACCTTCAAAAGAAACCTCAAAGTTCTCATATATTATCTTTTTCAGAAGTATTGCTTTCCTGTCATTGTAAACTGAAGTGATCGATGTTCTTTAGAGCCCGTTAATTTTGATGTACAGTCAAGTACAGATAACTGGAATGGAAAACTCAAAATCAGGGATACCTTCTCATACAATTTGCCATTCTCTGACTGAATATAGTGGTGCTGACAAAATAAGTTCTTTTTAGCAATCCACCAGTAGAGATGTTGGCAGAAAATCGACACGTCAGATAAAAGCTTTTCATCTGGTGCCATTTTCTTTAAAATTAATTTGTCTTTTATTATCATTTCATACTAAGTTGTTAAAACCCAACCTTTGAATTTGACGATATATGTCCATAGGGTAAAAATCTGAGAAGTAACTCATTTTGTCAGCATGCTGTATATCATGTACTTATGTGTACAGCAATGTTTACAATGTGGAAGTGTCTATAATAATATGGCACATCTTTGCCTCGTTTTACCTGTTTGACATACAGACAAGACTGTTTTTGGACTCTTCAGCCTCAAAAACAAGGTTACAGCAGGTCAGGTAAACCTTAAGATAAATGGAACTGACATCAAACATGAGGACTATCCAAAGTACCTTGGTGTACAACTGGACCGAAAGCTGTCTCTCAAAGAGCACTTAGGGGAGCTGACCAAGAAAGCCACCTCCAGACTAAGCCTTCTGAAACACCTTTCATCACTCAACTGGGGAGCTGACAAAGCAACCCTCCGACAACTTTATACATAGGGTATGTCAGATCTGTGATTGACTTCTCCCTACCACTACAATCCATAGCCAGCCAAAGCTCTTTGGCACAGCTTGACAGAGTACAGAACCAAGCACTCAGATTTGTTTCTGGTGCGATGAAGACCATGCGTACTAGCGCATGGGAAATCCACCCCTACATTGAACCACTGGACCTCAGAAGAAAGAGTGCTACACTCAAAAAATACAAAAGATTTGTGCAACTAGAAGACATGAACGAAAACAGAAAAATGGCAGATGAGTGGGAACCAAGAACACGCCTCCAGAAGACTTTTTCATGCGAGAAGCAACAAAACTACTTGAGGAGATTGACCCACCCGAGAACAGAGAACCAATCACCAACATCAGCAGCGAACTCCTTATTGGCAGTCACCAGAAATGACAATAAGGACGAGACTTCTAGACCCTTCTTGTGACAAGGCCACACCAGAAGAAATCCTCAGAACTGGTGCCCTGGAGACAGTGGACTCATATGCTGAAACCCCAATTCATGCATACACAGATGGGCCAGCAACAAACGCTACACGGAATGCTGGATACGGATCCATCATCAAATATTGAAACAACCTTGGAGAGAAGAAGCAGACCCAACTATTTGGTCCATGTGGAACGTACAGCTCCAACTATGACGCGGAGAGAGTTGCCATAGTAAAGACCCTGGAGCAGATCACTCAAGACTTTTTTTGAAGGCGCAGTAACACCAGGGGATGTTGTTGTCTTCTCTGACTCAATTTCAGTACTCCAAGCCGTCGAGGGAGGAGGAGACTACAGAGGTGACGGGAACATTCTCAGCCTTGTAAAACAGATGGGCACTACCTATGGCGTCCTGGTCACACTGCAGTGGGTGCCTGGTCATTCTTGAGTCTCAGGGAATGAGACTGCAGACCAGCTATCAAAGACTGGAGCAAGCCTGCCCCAGACAGACACAGCCGCCTATTTACTGACCTGCAGAGAGATCATCCAAGCCAAAAGCAGAGACGAGTGGCTAAACAGATGGGCCAACGCAGAAACAGGAAGATCTCTCTTCGGGTACATGGACAAACCCAACCCCAAAGACCCATCAAATCTCTTATGTAGAGCTGATCAGACTTTGATCTTCAGAGCGCGCACAGGACATTTACACACCAACAAACACATAAACAGAATTAACCCCATGTGGGAACCCAATTGCAGACTCACTGTGACTACCCCGAGGAGACCTTTGAACATCTCCTTCACTCCCCAAACCTGGCAGTTCTTAGACGCATGCTCCTTCACACACACCTACAGACTTACAAAGCCTGCTCTACTCTGGCGTTGACCAGATGACAAGGACATGTGGGAGGCATTGCGCTGCCAAGAGCGAAATGCTCACAGCTAAAGGATTTGAAAACAACAACAACCTGTTTGACATTATAAATGTTCTACCAACTACTTTTCCCTTTGAATTGAACTTTCCCGTGAGTAAGAACAGTGTAATCGTGACTAATTACAAAAGAGATTACGGCATTGAGTACTGGTAGCTTCAATGCTCCTTTCAAAATGGTAACGTTATTTTAGAGGTGGGACCTTAGATTAAGTATCCATGGCCAATAGGATGGAGCCACTGGGATGCAAGGCATTGAACTTTGACACCCTATAAAAGCTAAGTTCAGCAATGCCCCTTTGAAGTTCTCCATTGAGTCCTTCACCTTGCACTTCATGTTGTGGAGCTGTGTTAGATGCAAAAAGATTTATATATATATGGCATTTTTAGAGTTCTGTCTTTACTTCAGGCTCTAAACTCTATTGTTTTTCTCCACAGCAAATGTTCGACTAATCTATTTGATTTGTGGATATGAGACTGCATCATTTAAGTCCTCCCCATGGTGCTCTTTACTGGATGAAGAGGATATGGTGATCTTGGAATATCTGGGAGACCTCAAAGTAAGTTTTTCTGTTCTTTCTTTCATTTTTTTGGGGTTTGATTTAACTTTACTTTTAGATTTTCATGTAATTTACAGTTGAAAGTAGTTAGCTCTTTCATTATAGTACAAAAATAATTTTAGTTATAAATTTCCTTTTCAGGAAAGATGGTTGGCCCTATATATGATAAATTTTCTCTGAAAATGCTTCTCTGCTGTACAAGTTTATACTAGGTAGGACTGGCTACTGTCATTTTTAAGTTTGACCAGGATGGACTTTATAATGAGTGTATTTACTTTACTTGTATGATGTGGTTACTTTTTTCAGCATTACTACAAAAATGGTTATGGCCATGACATTACTTGGCAGCAGAGCTGCCCTTTGCTGAACGAAATGTTCTACGTCATGGATGAAACTATTGTTGAGATTGAGACTACAGAAGATGATGAAGAAATGGATGGGTAAGTTGCAGAAAAGTATGCTGGTTTTGTTTCATTAAGAAATGAGTAGCTATGAGGTATAAATCTTTGTTGTATATAATATAATTAAAAGGGTGTTTTGAGGAGTAGAAATTTTTGCTCTGGAGTAGAATTCTGCTTCTCTTTTGGTCCAAGATTTAACACTGGGATTCTGTTCTGTAATAATGTAAAGGTGCTGTGATGTCATGATATTTAGATATACATTTTTTAAAGGATGTGCATGCCCTCTGGGATACCGTTTGTCTTGATTGATCATAGAGGTATAAAGCTGCGACACATAGAGTTTGTAAAGTAGAGGCACTTTGCAAAGCAAGAAAATCAAGACTGTCAAATCCTGGCATTGACATTGGCCTTAGAGACCGCAAGTGCTCTGTTTGTGAAAAAAAATTTTCCAAGAGAATATGATGTTTAACATTTTGCCGCCTCATCTCGCCGATTGGCGTTTCTTTGGATTTTCCCCAAAATATGATGGCAAAGTGTTTAAGGTCATAAAGGAAGCCATAAGAAGGTTTAACCAACTAACCATAATATGTTTAGACAGATAAGCACATCATTTATTTTGATAGTTTTTCATCTAATGAATGAACTCCCGATAAAAGAGACCTGTTTTCGGTAATTACCGGAAAGTAATTTGATGTCGAAGTAGTCGTAAAGGAATGTGCCTGAGCCGCTGCGAGCAGCTCACCGGCACAGTGGTTCTCACCGCGAGCCGCTGGGTGTGGATTGCCGGAGATAAAGAATAGGAACGGGAAAGGACCTGACAAAGTTCATTTCTGTTCTGGCCCATCATTTAGAGGTCAGAATAGCATACAGTCCGGCACGGATAACTCAAACATGCTGGGGATTCACAAATGTGTTTGACACATCCATAAAATTCGGGTGAACAGATCAAACGAAACATTCAAGATATTAAAGAAAATCAAGGGAAACAACTGTGGTGGAAATAAATCAATGAAACAGATTTTCTGTAGCAGATATGCTGCACACAGCTTTTTGGGTGATTTCTTTTTATCTCTTTAGAACCCGTCCAACCACCCTGTATTGCATGCAAAGTCAAGGCCAAGTTAATTTGAGATTTTGTCAGCTTTTATCGTCAGAACAGGACTTGTGGGCGCATGTTACCTGATACTCTCGATGATGATGGGTGTGTTGTTTTCCATAGTGTGGGCAGGGAGATTTGAATTCAAGATAACTGTGAGGAAAAACTTGATCAGGGTTTTTGAGATGAGCTGTTCTACAAATCCATTTTGTGTGTTTGAGAAAACAGTGTGTGCGCCTAGAGAAAGGTACCAAAAGTCGCCCCAGACCGTTTCGAGGGACAGGCTGATAATGACAAAAATCACTTTTTTGACCAAAATGTGTTTCCATAAAAAAAAATGACAGATCCACCATTTTTTTACGAATATGTGCTCAAAGGTTTTATTTTGTTGTTTTGACTTTTGAATATTTTATTTTGAATTATTTTGAGGGTAGGGTATAATAAAAACAAATAATGAAAACTGCTTTTAACTCATTCGCTACGTATTATTTTCGGCTTGTCGACAAATTTTTTCGGGAGGGCGAAATGAGATGGTGACTAGTGCGCAGTTCACAGGTCTTTGGGGTCACAAATTCAAATAAAGATCAACATACTGTCCTCAGAGAAAGTTGCATTTGAAAATAGCAAAAGTTGCAAAAAGTTGCAAGAAAAGTTAGAAAAAGTTTCAAGAAAAGTTGCAAGACGTGTATAGAAAACAATGCCACGGAACTATTGGAATACATTGTTGCTATGCTCATTGCAATCAAAATTAACCAATATAAGTTTTGTTAGGTTAAAATCAGAAGTTAAATGTGAATGTCTACCCCCCCCAAAAAAAAAAAAAAAAAAAACTGCATGGAGGTTGCATGGTGTACAAAAACAGTTTGTCCTCTGACACATGCGTTAGGTCCTGACGTTGGGCAAGTGTGACCAGTGTGTTTTTGGGGCTGTTCAAATATAATTTTACACTTTGTTTGGGACTTTTTGCCCCCCCTCCCTTCCTAACACTTTTTTTTACACTAAAGATTCCAGCCCCTACCCCCCCCCCCCCCCCCCCCCCCCCACCTTTTTTTTTCCAGGCGTAAGATGATATTATTTGTGTGGCATCGTTGTGAAATCAGGCGCTTGTCAACATAATGAAATCCGAGAAATCGGCATTTTTTAGCCAGTTTGGAATTTGTTTTTGAATTTTTGTTTTTTTGGATTAACACCTGGCCCGTACATTCAAAAACACTTTTACGTGTGAATTTTAAAAAAAGCGTTTACACATATTAAAGGGACAAAAAAATGTAAATTTGCAGTTTCCAAGGAGTCTAAAGCTATGGAAGTCACCAAACTTTGGCTGCCATTTTCTCGCTAATTTTACTTCTGAAACCAGGCAACCCCACTTTCTTCAATCGCAAATATCTCGACTTCTGTTCAAGATAAATGGACATTCCTTGTTATTGAAAGAAAGGCAAATGAACAACCTTTAATATAACACCAATAACTCCTTATGCCCAAAAATTGACGAGCGCCTGATTCCACGGTGCCGAGACACATCTGAACGTCCCCTTTAAGGGTTTTCTGGATGAATCGTTCCATGTCTAGATATAGCCTCCTGCCTAAGATTTAAAATCTTTCACAAATTTTTATACTAGATCTAGATCTAGAATCTTATATCTACCTGGTGCTACGGAACCAAGCAAGCTAAAAATCAGACGACCGTGTTTACCGGTACGATTAATTTACTCTAGATCTAGATCTAGCTAGATTAGAAGATGATTCAGTCCAAACAAGACTATTGGGTCGGTTTGCTCGCCAGATTGATGGTGCAAAGCAGTTATCGTGGCACGAGTCGATCGCGCCCGACTCGTTGTTTCAAAACAAACATGATGTTTTCAGGCGACGTGTCGGGGGATCATCCCGACCCGACCTAACCCGGCCCGGGGCACTGGTCAGCGGCGAGCACCCGTCCGTAGTGCGAAAGAGCAAATTGTCCCCATTGGCGTCGTTATTTTTAGTTGTGGAAGAAAATTTTGGTGATTTTAATGAAATTTTATTATTATTTTCTCTAATTTTTTTCGGAAAATTGGCTAATATTCGCGATTTCATGAAAATGGTAAAAGTTACGCAAAAGTTGCGCGTGCAACTTGCGGGTTGTGGGCACGAATTTCTCTGAGGACAGTATTATGCACGAAAATTTTCAGTATGGTTTGTAGAATACACCTGTAAAGTTTATTTATGTATTTTTCAACTTTGGTTCCTGTAAGAGGCGATTATTCAACACAATTTTGCTTGGATGCGGATAAAATTTTAAAATATAAAAGTAATAGTCTTTGGTGAAACTCAAAAAACATGTTTGCACCTAGTCAAATGATACATCAAAATAATCATAAATGAATATAGAACAAGAAAATATTCTAACATTTGCAAATATTTATGTACATTCCATAAAGTTTGTATATTTGGATCATAACATCCGATATTGAAAATTAAATTTTTTAAAAAATAATCTTGAAAAAAGGACAAGATGCATTCACAAACGGAAAAAAAGCACTCATATCTTATATGAAATTATTCAGAATTGCATTTGGAATAAACTTATACATGTCTTGAGAGGTACTTTTGTGTAATTTCACCAAAAAGTAGTGATTTCGAGGAGAAAAAAATATTTTGACAATTTAGATCTTGACCTAGATTTAGCACTGAAAAATATTGATTTCTCAATAACAGATCACTTTAAATTTGAGTCCAATAATATTAATATTCTAAATAAGAGTTTTATATTTCTTTAGTCAGCAAAATAATTATACATTTTGTTGTATAAAAGTACTAAGACTGGTGTCTGGGCTATAATTTTGGGCATTGCAATAAAACAAAGTTGCATAAACTTCGAAATCGTAATTAAAAACGGAATCTAAATTTCTGATTTTGGAAACACTTGACCGGGAAGTCAATGTTATATTATAACCTTTATTTTAACATGGATATGTGGATTGGAATAAAATCAAAGCTAGAATTATAAGTCGGTTCTCGAGCCGTCAAGGGCGGCTTGGCGTGCGGTAGACACTTTCACCGTGCCGCTTCCCACGGCTCGGCGTAGCGAATGAGTTAATAGGTGTGAAAAATCTATTCTTGAAGCATGTTTTCTCTTCCCTGCTATGTTTTACCATTGAAATTACAGTCATGATATTGATACCAACTGACTGCCAAATTGGAAATGAATTTTCCAAGAATAAATATACATGTTAAAAATAAAATAAATAAAAAGTTTGTATGTGTTCTCACGTTTGTTAAACTTAAAAGCTCATTTTTTCAAAGTTATATTTTTATACCCTACCTCGCAAAATGTGCAGTATCTCAAAAACTACAAGACCTATCTAGAAAATTTAAAGACCTTTATGTTCAGCATTGAATTTTCTATAAGGTACAACTCTTAACTCAAAATGGTCAAAATCCGACTTTTGATACCTTTTTTTTAGGCACACACACATATAGTGGTTCAGTCGGGAAATGGCATATTGTGACAGCTATCCATGGTTTCAGATTTGCGAGTTCGTGTTATCTGTGCCCAACTGTTGTATGTGTGTTCAAGTTGATTATTTTAAATAATACATTTATTGCATTGTTGTCCTGCTCTTTTACTTCCTGTTTGTGCAGTTTTGAGGATCCCACATATGGGTCTCACTTGTCTCCTACTCACTTCTTTTTCGTCTCCGTTGATGCTATTAAAAAATTTTGTCTTGTTATTTTTTCAGCTTCATAGTGGGGCACTTTGCTTTTGGTCATGCTGAAACTGTGGGCCCTTTGCTCTCAGCTCTTGGTCTTTTCAACGATTCTGAGCCTCTACTCGCAGGAAATTTTGAGCAGCAGGAGAAGAGACTTTTTCGTACTAGTGAGATTTTGCCTTTCTCTTCAAATGTTCTCTTTGTGCTTTATGAATGTGTTCCCGAAGAGTTTGGGGAGGATGAAGAAATTGATGAGGCAGATTATTACTTGAGACTGTTTGTGAATGAAGTACCTGTGAAGATACCAGGATGTGAAGAACTGTCATGTCCTTATAAAACTGTCAGGGGCCTGTACCATTCTTTTGTGGAAGAATGTGACTTTAAGAAGATCTGTAACAGCTCCCATCCTAAAGATGAATTGTGATGGAGGTCAAGACTGTCTAATGGTAAAATTTTTAAAGGATTTTTCTTCCTTGAATTGTTCGCTGTTGTCTTTTTACAGAGTTCAGGTTAGACATTTATTGTTTTCACTTCATTTAAACGAAAAATATATGCGAGGCATTGTGGTGAAATCAGACACTCGTGAAATGAATGAAATCAAAGAAACGGGCATTTTTCTGCATGCACGGTAATTTTTATCGAATTTTCATTTTTTGGTTCAACACTTTTTATGTCTTTGTAAAATCAAATTACTGTGTGGATTTTACTGAAAAACTTTGATTAAAGGCTTAAAAAATGTAAAGTTACAGTTTCCAGGAACTCTCAAGCTTTGGAAGTGAAAGTCACCAAACTTGGGTGGCCATTTTCTCACTTATTTTAGCTCTGAAATCAGACGACCCCCACCTCATTCAATCATTAATATCTTTA
This sequence comes from Aplysia californica, assembly GCF_000002075.1. Lineage (NCBI taxonomy): Eukaryota > Metazoa > Mollusca > Gastropoda > Aplysiida > Aplysiidae > Aplysia > Aplysia californica. Next base: position 31,589 of record NW_004797547.1, on the reverse strand, counting down.
CTTCTATTCAAGATAGATGGGTATTTTTAAAATCAAAAGCAAGACAAATGTACAAGCTTTTAGAAAGAAACCAATAACTCCATATGCCCAAAAGTTGACGAGCGCCTGAATCCACCGCATCATCACACATTTGGTAAACATAATCATAATTGTCATTCATGTCAATAGAGGCAATCTTTGTGATTTTGTTTTATTATGGTTTCCCAACAACTTTAGCTATATGAAAATTCCATCCAGAATGTCTTAATGCTTTGATATATATATAGGCATGTTTGCATTCACCAGCATTTATTGCTTGTCTCAGTCCAGTTTATTTCTTCTTTGAATACCAAGAAGAGACACTCTGAAGGCCAGCTATCACTCAAGTCATCAAAACACAACTGGGTTTGTTGTTTTTTTAATTGAAATTATTCTGATAAAGAATGGACAAGCTTTACAGATCATGGGCCACCACTTTTACTGAGCCAAAAGCAGCAAAAGGCAGCACCTTTTAAATCTGGACTTAATGCGCCAGAGAGCCTAACTTTTCTTTTATTAACAAAATGCAAAATTCTGCATTGCTACTATCAAATGATTAACTAAAGGACACTTTGACCTAAATTTTTGACAAAGTTTTGTAGACTTTGTCTAAGCTCCAGTATACTGACAAATATTGTCAATTTTTCAAACTTTTGTGTGGCATCTTGGTGAAACTAGGTGCTCATTAAGGTGGTATTGAAAGCAAAGAAACTGACGTTTATTCGTCCATTGGGCAATTTTTATCGAAATTTTGGGGGGCATATTTCATTATATGGCACGTGTTCACAATATGCGTGTTAGACTGTATTTGTTTGTTGTAAGTCAGTGGGGTTTTTTCTTCTTCATGCTGATTTAAAAGATTTTATAAACCTGATAAAAAATAAGTGTATTTTTAGAATACACCCTACAATATTCAAACATTGAAAAATAGAAAAGTTCTAGCGTGTTTAGCAAAAATGTTTAACATAGAGGAAAATATTCTTTAAAATTGCAAACCACCTTATTAACTATTTCCCTGTGAACAGGTATTCTCATTTCAACATGACCTATTTCTAGATTGTCAGTGTGTGCATAAGGTCATATGAGGGCGCGGGACTCATTAAACTTTTTCAGTTGGTAGGAAATTTTGAATTTTGCCAGAGTGGCGGCCGAAACCTACTCTTATCGATTTTAGACCACCAAAGGATCTGTAACGTGCGCCACTTGCACATGGGCTCTCCGAGATTTTTCGCCCTTGTCCGAGAAGGCTAGGTGTAGACCTTTCCTACCAGAAGATCAGGGGTGTGGCTTAAAGATAGCAGTAAGGAGCCAAGGAGTAGCAGTAGAAAGGCTGCAGAAAGAGTCAGGAGCACAGCGGAGGGGGCAAAGGAGGTGAGGGGGTGGGGACAGAAAGGGGAGACGAAAGCAGACGACAGAACATTGCTAGAGAGCAGGAAAGGAGGTGAAAGGAGACAATTTTAGAGAAGAAAATTTTTCGGTGGCTACCCGGATTCGAATCCAGGACCTTTGAATGAGAGGCCAACACCTTAACCTCTAGGCCTCGAGAGCTCCCCAGTGTGTGTCTACAAACACTTGAAATGGTAAGTTGGAGGGAAAGAGTTTAAGTCACTATACTTTTATCAGGGGCGGCGGGAAACAGAGGAAGAACTTGATTTTGAATCAGTGTGAGAAAAATGGAAGGTGATGATCCTGATCAGTTCCTGCTGCTACTGTCTTTTTCGCAACCCGGCTTTGCCATAGAACAGTTCCAGTATGTCTTTGTTTTTTAATTTATGATGAATGCTAATGCATGTAAATTGTAAATATATGCAATTTTTCTTTGTTTTTCGTCCATCTGTATTATCAAGGGAGAATTAGATTTGTTTCTATTGCATAATATATGTTCTATGACCTGACCTTTTTGTGGCAATTTCCAAGTTTTTAAAATGAGATTGCAGGGAGAGTGACTTAAAGTAAGTACGACATAGCATTACTACCAGGTGTATCAAGGGAATTATAAATTATGCATTTTCATTTGTGTCCTATGCTCTTCGCCGTAGTATTTGTTGGCCTTCTGAGATTTTGATGTGTTTTGTGTTTCGACTACCATTTGGAAAGATTGCTGAGATAATATATGTTGTATACACATAGTAGTTGGTATAAGTTCACTGTGGGGCCACTTCCTCTTTTGTCAACAATCTGAACAGCATTATGTACTGAACTTGCCCAGACATTATGTAATGAGAGTTTGACCTATGGCTTAATTTTTTTTAAAATTAAATTTTAAAAATGAATTTTTTGTTTTGTTTTGGTGTTGGGGGGACAGGGGGTATAAAAGACCTCATACTGCTCCATTGAATGTTTCTTCCCTTATATAAATAGCTTTGCATTTGGTGTGATTTAGAGTAGAGCTGAGTTTTACTTACATGATACATAAATTTATTACTGCTGAGTTCTGAATGGTAAAGGTGACACAAATCACAATTTTTACCAGCACAACCACATGATTTTCATTTCAGTGATCTTTTAAACAACGAAGTCAGTAGTTGAGCTGGATTACACTTACAAACTAAAATATTAGTAAGTTTCCCCCATTTAAAAGTTTCCTAACGGGTACTCATTAAGGGGGCAGTATCACTGTGTAAAGGGTCACGGTCTGTAAAAATGCTTACAAAAATTTTTAAAAAAAATAGAAACTAGCCATTACCTGTATTACCTGTCCTGGGCAACAGCGTCATTGCATACTGGTAACAAGCCATTTAATCAGTGAAAGTATAACTAAATTCTCTATCCCTGAAATGGGATTTTAATCATGTGTCATATACAATATTTTTCCATGAATGAGAGGTCAAAATTAATTTTAAAATTTTGTTTTTATATGCAGTCGGGCAAGGATAACTCAAAACACATCAGAGACAGACAATTGTGTTTGATACATCCATAATTTATGTCAACCAATATAACGAAATATTAAAGAGAGATCTGTCGCTGAATGGCAAATTGTAAGAGCTATCCATGATTTCTAGTTTTCTGTGTTTGTATTATCTGTGCCTGACTGTATGAAATAAAATCATAAGTCGTGAGTGATTCATAATTTTTCACAATTAAAAAAAGATATTGAATTCACATTAGACATTCATGCATAAAAGAGCAGTATAAAATTGTATAATGAAATTGTACTAAAGTAATTGAGATGTCTTCCATATATATATATATATATATATATATATATATATATATAGTTATCTGAATGACCATTGAAAATGAGCAAAAAAATGTTTTTGTATTTTCAAATTTTAGTGGGAAATAATGTTGTCAATTTTCAAAATATATCAAAACTTTTAGTGCTGTTGAAGCACAATTATGTTGTTAGTGAGCAGACCAAGTTTCATGTAAATTGATTATAGATTTTTAAGTTTGGTGAACACAGTGATTGTACGTACCGTACTGATTTCAAGAGACAATTGTATGTGAATTTTTTTTTAGAAAAATAAAAATTCTCTCTATCTTATATTCTAAAAGTGATTGTTGTTGAAAAAAATAGTTGATAAAAAAAACAACTACAAAAGAGAATTTAAAATTTCAAAAAGTACTATTCACTACAATGACTGCTAAAATAAGTTTTACAACAGCATAAAATTCGTGGTTTCGTACTATTGGCATTTAAAAAAAAAAAAATTTTGATATGATGTCGATGTGTTTGTTTGTCAGGGAGCTGTTCACAGAGGGTCATGCGGCCTCTGTAATAATAAATAGTTTTCTCTGTACATAGAAAAATCAAATTTAAAAAAATCAGGCATGTGTACCTTCCATGAATGAAGTATTGGGGTCAGGGGTAATTTATACATTTTGTGTGCTTTTTGCCACTGGTTTGCAAGGCTTTTATGTGCATTAGACTAGATAGACTATGTATATTTTGTTTGACTTTTCCAACCTTGATTCGTGAATTTCTCTTTTGCAAAAGGGCTTTGATGTTGCAAATCATGAAATGTTTGTGATTGTGCTATTTGGCAGACTTGAAAAAATTCTAAGCAGTATCAATATAAATATGTAAAATAATTTTTCTCACTTAATTTCTTTATAATGTCATTTATTCACTGATGCTGTAAAAATGTATCTTTGGCCCCATACTTCTTATTAAAATATCATTGTCAATGATGTGCTTTGTTTGATTGTAAATGTTTTAACATCTCCATTGACTCAATTTAGAATAATTTAGGAAGCAGACTTCTTCAATCCTGCCTGTGTGAGTGTCAACCTGATGATACATCATCTCCCCATATAAGAAAAGATATCCAATGAAACATTTTGATGCATTCTTCCAGTGTATTAGTATAATACTTTGTTTCAGTGTTCATTAACGCAGAAAATAAAAAAAAGGAGTCTAGGTTCTTAAAATGAGTCTGCTATTTTTACTCAAACTCAAAATTCTCAAATTCAAGCTATGAAAATATTTTTTATCAAAGAGTTGAGTTTTAAAAAAAAAAGTGTGCAAATTTTTCCTCATGTGTACTATGATTTTCTAGGAATGTTATCAATCTATGTCTTGTCTCAATTTTTGCATGCGAACTGTTTCTACACTTTACAGCTGTGTTATTTTATTTCTGTGCGGTTTTTGTCTTTTCACTCCAAGCTGAGTTGCCCATAGCTCCTCCAAGGAACAGACGAGTCATAGATCTACATAGACCCACTATATTCTAGTTGTAGGTGCTACCCATCAATGGCACACAATAGCTTTCACCTGTGCACAGGTGTTCTTTGTTATATTTACTCTGGTCTTATTTTTCTGCTTTCTATCTTTCCTTCCTTCTTCTGTCCATGCTACTCTGTCCACTTGGTCTGATGCCTTTACTTTCAAATGATATACTTGAACAAAAGCAAATACAGTGGAGTCTTGAAATAATGAGAAGTCTGTTGCAAAAACATTATTTTAAAACCTTGTTTTATTTCTTTCCTTATTTGTAAATATAATTTATAGCTCAATCAGATAAACATGTGAGTCGGTTATAGCGGAATATTGCTGCTGCTGCGCACAGGCCAATTACATGTATACACAAATAAACCTCACCAGTTGAGAAACTTTGTGATCTAGCGGAACAAAGAATGGGTGAGCCCATGTATCCCAACAATGAAGGCTGGAGCGAATGAGTAGGGAGTGTGGCATGCGCAGACAAGCAGAACGTATCCCGTGATAGGCCAGTCTAGATTATCTAGGCCTACCATGCCTCTCACTTCTCTGATGCGGGGATGGAGAGATCACAGTGCTGTGATGGATTTGGATGGAAAGAATGTGTGACATGGGCCAGGGGCAGCTCTAGGGGCTAAAAAGTGGAAGTGCACAATTAAGCTATCGCATGCTGAAGATAGTCAAGGGCATAGTAAGTGAGACGTTGTATAATTTTAGGATCTTTGGGTTGGTGAGGGAGGACCTCGTGCTTTTATTTTCATTCTTTTTACTTGTAACTTTGATTTCTAGTACTAAATTTGTTTGTTAGCTTAACATCAATTTCGTTCATCCTGTATTGAAACTGAACACTCTAGAAATAACTTTCACTACTCCACTACAAAACCATTCAAAGGCACAACTCATAGGACGGTCACGTTCACCTCCTTCATGTTCACGGTCACACTCACAGAGTCACTTAAAATTGTGGCAAGACAGACAATGAACCAATCACAATTCAGTTGAGCACTCCGCAGGATTGCTCCGGGGCTCACATAACATTGGCAAAGAATAGCGTACAGTCTATCGCATTTATTTTTAGACTTCCTACTGTGGGCTATGTTTCGGCACTGTTCGGCAGGAGCACATTTGAGATGTGCCGTCTTATAAATATTAATGTACCGCCAAACTCGCTACGACTACGAGTGTCGTCATTGCTTGGGTTATCCCCAAGAGCGATTTATAGGTCAGGTCTCTATTATGTTTAGCTAAAGCGCATGGACTTTGGCATGGCATAGTGGATGTTTTACAGTGCTATAGACACAGAAATGACAGTTATGGCGCCAGTGAGGACCTTGTTTTGATATAATATTTGGCTAGTGTTTGTTTCTGGCTTCTTTTATTTTATTATTATTGGTGTTTTACGTAAAAGAACATGAAAAAATGTTGGGCGGCACTGCACGACCGTGCTCTATGGACGAACAGCGCCTGACGTGGGCATGGTCTGGTGTGTACCCACGTGCGCAAGCAGGCGGAACGCAATACAGGGTGTGGTGGAGTGGGGGACAACACAGCGGGCGAGTTAGCCTAGAGCCCTTTCTTTCTGATCGCCAACGCGGAGCTTCAACATTGCTAGTGCTAGTGCTAGAGAAAGAAACCTGATTCGATATTTGATCAAAAAAGAACTTGAGGTCATGTTGAACAAAATCACCATTATGAGAGATAACAAAAAGAAATAAACAGGACACCAAACTCATAGATTAGGCCTACTTTATTATTTCCCTGGGAATTATTACTGGATCCCCTATAACGTGAATCTTTCTATAAAAGGGGATTCCCCCCCCCTTTCCCCCCCCCCCCCCCCCCCGTTATACCAGAATTACACTATCTAAACAAACAATGCAGCTGATAAAGAACCCACACAAACAAGGCCATATTCTTTATAATGGCCTGAACAGCACAAGTAAAGAGATACCGATTTACAATTTAAAAGTTAGTTTCACTTACTGAGAAACCAACAGTTGTTTAATTTTTTCCCCCATGAAACAAAATGGCTTGTAAACTCAATTGTACTGTGAAAAAAAAAGAGAACTGGCAGAAAAAAAGGGAAAGAAAAGAAATAGGGCAGTAGGAGCAAGCAACAGCACTCTAAAACCCACCCTGTGCTTTAACTCCTTCGTAACGCAAGGTCAGTTTCAGGTTCATTGAGCTGTTTTGAATCACCAAAGAAGAGATGGGGTTTGGTTTAGCAATTCATTGCCTGTATTCCGATCTGGTTTGTATACGACAAACTGTCTCTAAAGGCAAAAGATTATTTGGTATAGTAAAAGCATCGCTGAATTTGAATCTGCAATTAGTTTTAGGGAGTGCTTATTTAGGCCGCATTTCTAACAGAAGCAGTACACTACACCAAATACAAGATATGATGAACAGCGCTTGTCATTATGGTCCTCGCATTGTGCAAGGCATGACAAATGCTGTTCGTCACAGCAGCATCTTCCCTCCTTCTCCACATACAGTGGAAACCATATATAACAGGCCCGGTAATAACAGGGTTCCGGTAATAACAGGGATGTTTAAAATCCCCGTTTTTTCCTACTCTTTGTCTCTATAAAAAGTTATCGGCAGTAACAGGGTCTCATCGGAGCCCAACCGGTTATAGCAGGGACAAAGGCTCGTTAACAATGTGAAAAAGTAAGAGAGAGAGAGAGAGGGTGGAGGGACGACTGGTCGGCCTAGATCTAAGCCTACTTCTTTCATTATGTCACCAACGATGCCAAGCGCAAGAGAAAATGCCTTTCAATTGACAAAAAATACGAAATAATCCAGACTGTTGACAAAAAGCAAGCTCCACTGGAAGAGATTTGTTGTCAGTTCGACATTCCACAAGGGTTGATTCACACCATTATCAAGGATAGAGAGAAGATAGTGGCAGCATACTCCAATGGAAAGTTTGCTCTGGATCGAAAGAAGATGAGACTACCCAATGCAGAAGCTGTGGACCAAGCTCTTCTGATGTGGTTTAAGGAGGCAAGGAGAAAGTTGGTGCCAAAACCCCTGTTCGTGGGTACTTGTGGCTAGGGAAACTACCCATGAATAAGTACAGCTAGATTAGTCCACAAATGCTCACTTTCCTTGCATTTCTGATTTAACAGGGATCGGATATAATAGGACTTTTTCTCTACTCCCACCATCCCTGTTATATCAGGTTTCCACTGTAGAAAAACTGTCATAGGTCACAAAGGGGACTGAGCTGTAGTAGCAGCTGCAGCAGCAGTCGTAGTAGTCGTCGTAGTAGTAGTCGTCGTAGTCGTAGTCGTGGTGGTGGTGGTGGTAGTAGTAGTAGTAGTAGTAGTAGTAGAAAACAAGATAAATGACTGAAAAGAATTCACAACTTACAGTACAAAAATCATCAAGAAATGCAATGTGGAATCAATATTTAATATTTATTCATGTAAAAAGAATTTACATAGGTTATGTACAAACTGTTGCAGTTAATGTAAACTGTTTGCAAAGTGTATTCTCCTCTGCTGTCAGAGTACATCATCATTTAGAACATACACAATTTATTAAAACAAATTAATATATATATATATGAACAGTTGACAACAAAAGCAGTAGACCTTTTTTTTTAACCAAATGCAACATATCCTCTGGGTATCTATAAGTTCTTTCCTTCCTTTCCTTATATATTGTAACGTGGATATGTCGCAATTTATCAAAAAATGTGTGGAGATCTCATCAATTTAAAGTTAAAGGGTAAGCACCCAACATAGATTTCATCATACCACACATATCAACTAACCGTTACATTACATCATGATTACTCTAAAAACAAAGTTGCTCAATATTATTCAGTAAATGGGTGAAGAACAGATATAATGTTTAAGTATTCATTTTTCTAAAAACTGGGAAAATAGATAAGTCACTTTTTGTTGTGAAAGTGTTCATTTATATATGTGTATATATTATATGTATATGTGAGGCAGCGTGGTGAAATCAGGCGCTCATCAAAATAACGAAATCGGAGAAACAGGCATTCTTCTGCTAGTTTGGAAATTTTAAAAATAAATTTTATTCTTTGGCTTTAACCTCTTATTTTCATATATATAAAAACACATTTTCAAGTGAATTTTAGAGAAAAATCAAAGGCACAAAATATGAATATATGTCATTTTTCAGTTTTCAAAGCTATCGGAGTTACCAAACTTTGGCGGCCATTCTCTCGCTAATTTCACCACTGAAACCAGGCAAACTCTCTTCATTCAAATAGAATTCAAGGTATATACCCGGTAGTTATTTCATTGGATGCAAGGCAAATAAATCAGCTTTCAGATGATACCAATAACTCCACATGGCCAAATATTGACGAGCGCCTGATTCCACCACGTCGTGACACCGCGTATATATGCATTAGAGCTTGATCCTCTGATTCTAAATTAGGTGAACTGCATTCGAGATAATTTCATTTTTAAACAATATTATCAATATGAATATCAGTTCCACCTCTCTGAAGCTAGTGTTGCAGCATAGCATAAACCAGCCAAAACAGTAGAATCTTCCAAATTCTACACCGACAGTGCCTGGGACAAAAGGTAAAACTCAGTGAAAATGCATTTTACAGGAGACAAAAAGAGACTCCTGTCTGCCATTTTACTTTCAATCCTTAATGGAACTAGTAAGTTATTTTTGCTCAGTTTTTGTGTGTTAAAGTAAAGTCGAAATCACATGTACCTTAATGGCATTCCAATCCAAAACAGTATGAGACAACAGTAAATAGGGCCTACATGCATCTTCTACATATATCGAGTTTCTTTTACTCTCTCAACACCACATCGAACTAGAACTGTAATACACATGTATGATTTAAATAAAGTCAGAGAATTAATATTCCAAGAAATCAAGGTTTTATTAAATCAATTAATTCACAAACAAGTCAAATTTTAAAAGCTAAAACTGATATAAAAAATAAATGCACTTGAGTTGTGTATCTTGCACACAAATACCAAAATTACCTGGTTATTTCTTGTTGCATGAAATCCAGTACAATGCATTACGTCATTATGCACCTCTCAACTTGTAAATCAGATTCAAAAATGTATCATTGCTTCAGTTTTGAAAGTAAAAGGCTCGTGGTTTTGTCAGGCACTTACAGGAAACAATGATTTGTAAAGGAAGTGTCTTATGGCAATCTAACCTTGCCAAAATTACAGGGATGTAATGAGCTGGTCAAGATGCTGGCAGTCTTGCTCAACTCCCCCCCCCCCTCACTCTCGTCTTGATGCCCCAAACCCATAGATTTCAGAGGTCATGTCACACTGAAAATTATATCTTCACTGTATGAACCTTAGACTATAACTACAGCACATACAGTGCGCCACAGCAATAACAGGACTGCATGGACTGCAGTGATATCTCTGTTATAGCTGAATCTTGTATATATGGGTAGCAAGTTTACATACACTGTTAATTAATGATTCACAAACTGGATAGCTTTTATTACAAAGATTTCCCACTGCAAATTTATCAGCTATCGCTCCTTTCTTTTCCAATATTTTTTCTTCTCATCTTATTTTTAAAAAATAGTATCTTAACGTAAAGGGGGCTGACTAGACATTATTTGAGCTGCAAGGGTAATAATAATAATATAATTCTTCATCTAATTGCATTTTTGCACATATGTCCATGCTCCACAACATGCTCTGTGCACTTTGCAACTACATCAAAAGTTACTAAAGTTGGGAATAGGAATACATATATCTGTGGTACTGTGGTAGATCTAGTGACCAGCGCCTTTATTATATTCAATCATTTATTCCTGTTACAAATCTCCGCAAACCACGACGAGACATTGTGACAAAGTGGTGCCAGACTACAGTCACTGACTGGATTTGCATCAACACCAAAATGGGTCCAGTTCTCCGCCTCTTTCCCCTGCACACAATGGGTGACACATCATAAAATGTTTTCACAATCAACTTAGGTTTATTGTGGGTCACATGAGTGCAATAAGCCATGTTGGATGCCATTTCACTTCAATTGTTTTTTCGCTTTCTTGATTTCTTGCCAGTTTGTTTTGTCAATCACTGTTATAGTTGAGTATGTCTGTCCAAATGACAGCTATGAAAGAACTTTCTCACAGTAAATTATAAGAGAATGGAACTCTGGGATTAAATGTAAGCCTGCTGAAGCCGAAATCCTGTAATAACCGAGATTGTAATAAGTAGGCCCACTGTAACAGTATCATAACAGATTTTCAACTGGTGAAATCTGTGATGTGCACTACAGACCACACTATGTTTGGAACTGCTAAATGTGTTTTCTCACACATCGCATTTTCACTAAAACCTGCTTCACTAACTTTTGACACGGAGGCAGAAGAAATTGCGAAAAATAAGTGATGCTCGAGTCAGAAGAAATAACCATGTAATTTTACCAAATTCAGCCTTTTCTCTAGTAAATCTCTAGTACTAGTACATCAAGTGCCCCTGCTCCTCTACTTCCAATGTTCTGGAGCCAGATGTACAGTCAGAAACAACGGAGAAGCAACAAAAAAAAAGAGTAGAACCAACCAATGACATCCTCCAACCACCCAAAAAGAGTATTTCTTCTTTGCATACGCCTGCTAGATCTCAGGGGTGGTCGACTGCTAGGTCTTCAACCTGCAGTGAAACTGATTTTTTATGTGTATGCAATAGTTTTTCCTACTTAACACTTGCTTTCAGGCAGCCACATTCCGATTTTGAAAGTATTCTTGTTTTGGTAAGTGTTTTACGGCGCTCACAACAGCATAAGGTCATACGACGACACTGGGAACAGTTTTGCGCGGGTGGTGTCTGAGGACTACTCTTATCGATTTTAGACCACCAAGGGATCTTTAATGTGCGCAACTTGCACACGGGACCTCCAAGTTTTTTCGCTCTTATCCGAGAAGGCCAGGTGTTAGTGTTAGATCTTACATACCCTAAGACCAGGGGTGTGGCTGAAAGACAGCAGTAAGGAGTAGCAGTAGAAAGGCTGCAGAAAGAGTCAGGAGCCCAGAGGAGGGGGCAAAAGAGGTGAGGGGGGTGGGGACAGAAAGTGGAGAAGAAAGCAGATTATAGAACACTGTTAGAGAGCAGGAAAGGAGGTGAAAGGAGATAATTTTAGAGAAGAAAATTTTCCGCCCCTGTCCGGATTCAAACTATTGAATGAGAGGCAAACACCATATCCTCGCGACGACGAAAGTATTCTATGACAAATCATGCCTTGATGCCTAGAGAACAGGGAAGAGGAGTAAGTTTTAGAGAAAAATGTTTTCGTTGCTGTCAGGTTTCGAACCCAGGACCTATCAAATGAGAGGTGAACACCATACCTCTAGACAATGAGAGCCCCCCCAAAAAGTTTTGTATTTAATAAAGAACACTTTAAAAAGGACAGATTATTCAAGGAGTCCACAGTCACTATATCTAGTTTGTTTTAGTAAGAGTTTTACGGCACTTGCAACACAATAATGTCATATAAATAAGTGCCAAAGATTACAGGTGCTACAAAACGGTAACAAACACAAAATAGAAGGAGGGGAGATAAGGACGATAGATGTTTGATAGGAAAGAAGGAGCAAACCACACCAGAGCACCCGCCAACCACCCACAAAGTCGCTATATCTAATCCCGTATCGCATGAAGATGAAACCTGATAAAAGTATAAAATGTCAACCAGAAATACAACAGATTCAAAAGAGCATCTTATAACAAAAATATTCTAGGTTTAGACAGTTTGTTATGCATATTGTAAACACAAAACAAAGTACAACCACTCCACAAAATACTGATACAAGTACAAAAGTGATGAAAAGACTTGCATCCCTGCAAAGTACTGAGAAAACTGATCGTCACTACACCTGTACATAGAGCTGTACCCCGGTAGCAAACCCGCTCGTGCTCGCAAGCCACTAGTTCAAGTCACAAGCCTCAAATCACCTCATCCTCTCTACCCTGCTTGCAATCCGTGACGCCACTTATGTCAGAAAAAGAGAGGGGGGAGAGAGAGAAACTCTGCTCACAGTGTCCCTGCGTGGTAGAGCTGGAATCTGCTCAATTCATCGAAGGCTTGCGAGCAGCGGACGGCCGTCAAGTCTCAAATCTCGTTTGCAGCACAGCAAGTCTCATGACTGGCTTTGAGCCCCATGACTTGCTCGCAGCCCGGCAAGTCTCTTGTGCCCCATGATTTGCTTTGGCTCCCGTGACTTGCTTGCGACCTGGCAAACAACTTGCTGCAGCAGCGAGCAGCAAGACCGCAAGCAGTAAGAACTCTGAACCGTGGAGGAAGGGAGAAGCTATGCTTGTTTTGGTGCAAGACGAAGAGAGCCAAAGCTATTTTGGTCGTTGGTCAGTTGAGCGAGTGGAAGAAGTGAGAGGAAGCGTGGTATTGTAGTAACAGAGACCTAGCAATGTTAAACATTGCTAGGTTTCTGGTAGTAAGTAAACTTAGATTACCTTAGAATCGAAAACTCCAGGGGTCGTTGTGATTGGCTTTTGTATAGTATGTATGCAGCCTATTTAGTAGATGTTTTACACTCCCAATGACATAATACAGAACATTTAGGAGACGGGCTAGGCCTACTTCAACCCAATGTCAGGGCCAACCTGGTCTGAGAGGGAACAATGGTCCAGCAGAAAGACGGAAGTTCTCAATAAAAATTTCTCCCCAAACGGGAATCGAACAGAGGTTTCTTGAGTGCGACGACGAAGTGCTTGGCCTGTGCACATAAAAATTTTTTTTTAAAGTCTTGGCATCGTAAGAAGAGCCGATCCATTATTAATTTTTAAGTGTATTGATTGAATAGAGCTTTTTCTTTTTTACAACCCGATTATGGAAAAAAAACAATCTTGCACTTTTGGTACAAGCCTTTCAACGCAAATAACCAGAATCTTCTGTAATATGTACTGAGCCCACAGCCACAAGAGTTCGCGACGTCACGACACAGTACAGCAAGATTGTCCGCGAGTCACAACTCACAGGAGGTTCCCCCCGGTAGCAAGCAGGAGGCAAAGCAAAGCACAAGCCTGCTCGCAAGCCTCTGGCGCAAGCCGTCCACTGCTCGCACGCCTTCAATTAATCGAGCAGACTCCAGCTCTAACATGTATTGCTATCCACCATTCGTGCCTCACAAAGGAATGTAATCTAATCAAGGATCTCCGGGCTAAAAGCCAGAGAGTATGAGTGGGAGGGGGGGACATTTAATTTATAAATGTAAGCATTCGAACAGAAATAGATTAATAAATTCTATTTATAATGCATAAACAAAAATTACTAGACTGTGCGAAAAACAAATACACAAACAGGTCAGGAAAAAAACTAACATAAAAGTCAGGTACTCAGTGCTATATATTCCAATCCAAATAAAGATCATAGAAATATCAAAGTGAAAAAATAAAAGACAAAGGCCCTAAAGACAACTGAGTCCAGGAAAAAACCCAGAGAAAAATACCAACTTGGTCTCTATATAACAACAAAAATTTTGAAGGACAGAACTGATCACAGCCATTGGTGCAAGTGGCAGACAAAGGATTCCACAGGGAGCAAAAGAATCAATGAGAATCGTAACTGTTTTTAAAAAATGAGTAATTCCATTTGGCCATGCATTACATGGTGAGTAAAACAATTTGGAATCACTATTTTACTTGTGGCAGCGACATTATGCCTGAACAGAAACATTTTAAAGAATGGCACAGTTGGGAAGAAGATAGAGAAGGGTTTTATGTTTTTTAATTCAAGAAGGAATAGCACAATATGTCACAGGGAAGTTAGACAGAATTCAGGTTAATAAAAGATGATGCCCTCTCAGACTTTAATCACAAGACAGTAACAACAATTTTTTTCCTTTATATTTCATAATCAATAGCAATCAATCCAAAACAGTTACCATATCCAGCTATATCCACAATCACAATTTTTTTGTCCTTCATGGGAAAGTTTCCTTTTCATTGTTTTGGGAATTTGTTTTGAAGAGCATAAATTATATTCTAGCTAATTTTCAAACAAAAATTATTTTTAAAATCAATAAAAGATGAAAACATATTAATACATTAAAACAAATGAAGGAGAAAAGGTAAAACATGATAACTATCCACAAGGAAAAATTTGAAAATACATCAAAACATTTTAAAAGCTCAGTCACGTTATGTTTAGTCAAAAACTTATATTTAGGAACACAGAAAAACAAATCCGGGGGCTCTGTTAGCTCTGTTGGTATCAAGCCGGACTACAGTAGTGTGGATGGCCCTGGTTCAAATCCTAGACTTGGGTGTTCTTGGACTCGGGTCATTTTTTAGAGTCCAATCAGAGGTGGACATCAAATTCAGAGGTCCGGTCTCTTAAACAAAAAATTAATAGGGTCATTAAACCCATACACTTACTTAAATAAAACAATTCTTTCCCCATGTTTCTAATAGTTATAAAAAATAAAGGGACATACCATGGTATAACATATACGTTGGCCAGTCTGAAGATATCAGGAATTTGTCACTAAACCTCGAGGCAAAATATTTGCAAAAATAGTCAGCAAGGTCAATTCTGGTCTATGCTGAGTTATGCAAATCAGGGGATTCTCCGGCCATTTAAGAATATTTAAGATATAATTCAAGAGCTGTTCCTCGTAAAAACTGCTTAAACATATTTTTCCTTCAATTTATTTTTTGCCTATGTGTCACCAAAAAAAATTGTTTAAGAATGCTTTTTTCTCAATTTTTACTTTTTCACATTTTGTGACTTCAAAATGCAGTATCCCAGCTTCTAGATAGTTGAAGAAGGACAGAACTGCAAAAAAGCACAAAAAGTCCAAATGGCCCAGTGCTGACAAGTTCCTGATTTCCTCAGATCAGCTCACATATGTTCACATTAAAAAGCAGCTTAAATTCAATACACTGGCTATGCTGCTGATTGTCAAGTGACATCTAAATACTCTTCTAGCTTTGCTATCAGGTTTGAAAGAATATTATTCTACAAGTCTTGGCCTAGTTACCATGACAAAAACCATAAGTATTATGTTAAGAGTAATACTAACATGAGCCTTGAAATCAAAGAGAAAAAGGAACATTATTATCATCTCACAATGTACACATATTTCTCCATATCTGTTCACTCTCAAAGAGAGCAAGTATACCACTCTCCTGCAATCTATTATAAAAAACTATAAGGTTTTCGGAGGTCTGCCAAAGCTACAGAAGTTACTACAACACAGAAAGTATGGAAATTTACACAAGTCGTCCATAATAGCACCAAGTAGGGCCTTTTAATACTTTGGTAGTCTAACAATTAATGCATTTTAAAAAAATGTTTTTTGATCGTACCGACTGTGGAGGAAATGGTACAAATGGAACAGCCGCAAGCCCAATGTGTCGCAAAGTCTCGAAGTCGTAATTCTTTACAAGCAACATTGCGTACAGGACCATAGTATAACAGTCCCCAGAATGATGGCCGCATTTTTGGATTAATTTGCCACGTGAGTTATCAGTGTTGTATACTGTCATCTTCATGCTGCCTTCTCTTAATGCTGTTTCTATCGCTAATATTGTCTTGCCTCGTTCTATGAACGGGTTGATGTACTAGTAAAACCAAAAAGCCAGATTCTGTTAGCTCTACCCAATTCCTTCTAGTTTCAAGATTATAACACAGAAATTTGTGTGACAAGAGCTTGATATAAAGAAATCCTCATTTACACAATAATGGTCAAAAGAAGACAGAAATGATGATAGTGGCAAAGAAATAAAAACTTACAAGTAATAATCTGCTGTCATCTGTTATTAGAATGAATTATTGATTGAGCCAAGACGTCAATGGTATTGTTCATAAAGTCTGCCAAAAATCTGAATTCATACCAAGCATCAAATGAAACAAGTCTTAAAAATGTCTGCACTCAAAGAAACTTTACTCAAATATCAGTAATATTCATTTCTGCCAACTTATCTTATATAAAAAAATATACACAGCTTACAATTGTACAAACGCACCTTTTGTTGAACAAAAGTGCAAATACAAATCAGCCAAAAGACCAATACGAATCTCCCATTTTTGTAAATACGTACAGTACCCTACTGTATACGTTGTTCCAGTTGTAATGGTAATAAAAAAAACCACCGGACAATGAAAGAATTTTAGAGTAGCTAAAGCAGCCTATGTCTCTTGGCTAGCTCACAAAATGACATCTGTCTCAACACGTCGTGTGTAAACATGGACTCAGTTATGCTTAGCATTTTACTTGACAACAAACTACATTTTACGACACAAACATGACATCGTTACAATCATTTATACACATCACCAGCTGCACATTCTCCACCTAAGTACTTTTTCTTTCGTACTGGAATAGTGAGGAACTAGAAATGGTGCAACATCAGTTTTAAAACCAGATTGGCTGATATACAGCGGAACCCACTTAAACAGAAATTTACATGACTATTTTAATTTGTAAAAACAGTAAGCAAATTTACAAGCAACAGAAATTGTACAGTTTAATGTGTGCAAAATACAATGGGCATTGAGAAGGAAGGAACTAGATGCTGATCCACAAAGAGTCAGGACAAAGAAAATCAATGTTTCACAAAACAAAAGAGAAAAAAGAACGTAGCGACTTACATGACAGTTTCTCACAATGATTAAATAACACTTACGTATAAGTTACAGTTAATGAAAATATCACACTTTTGTCAACAATAATGAGAAAGGTCATAAAACAGGCAGTCCCAGTCCATACCACCAGAGGAATTTCTTGATAGAGGTACATCTCCCACAAATATTTAGAAACTTACACAGAAACAATGTCACTAACAGGTCAATGAACAATTGGCCAAACAAAACATTTTTTTCGGTGTTAATTAATGTATTCCTACAGCTGCCAAAATTAAAGTTGTATTTGGCAATGTTCAGCACACTTCCCATATGGACAATTAAATTTTACATTTTCAAAAATCACAAAAACACTCTTGGGACTCTCATGAATAGTCTGTATATAGAAATCAATTATCAAAACAAACAAAAAAACAATACGACTAGATACTACAGAGAAACATAAAACATGTCCCTCATAGTCAAACTGTGCATAATAATAAAGTATTCACCAACTTCACTGATATTTCTTACATTTATATCAATCATATTCTTCTTTTAAACAAAATATACAAATAATCAAAATAGGAAATTGCAAAGTCAGGGCACTTGTCTCCCTATCAGAGTACCAGGCTGGGAGCAAATCTTCAGGAAAGGGGAAGGAAAATTCAGTGGGAAGAGGAAAATTCAAACCATGACCTCCCCCAAAGTAAGTCAGGACTAAACACGCTACGGTGACAAGGTTCTTGAAAATGGAGTTGACACTTGTCTGATTTTGGAAAACCTTAGAAACTATGGCAAAGGCATTTCTAATCATTTTTTTTCAAGTCCATGCCAGTTTGACCATATCCAGTTTGGTTTCTGAAGAATAAATCCATTTTGTCTTTTCGAGGTAACAGTGCATAAGATTTTTTCCTTATCTATCATGTGTTTTTTACAGGAAACAAAGTTTTTACATACATAAAGAACACATTTCCGGGAAACCTGAAGAGCTGGAATCCCCATTTCTTTCAAAAACAGAGTCAGATACACAATGAATGGCTTTAAAAAAAAAATCTTATTCAACAACAACAGCATTAAGGCGAGGAAGATGGAAGACCAACAGTACCAGGAAACTGAGGTTACTTTCACTTTATAAAGGGTCAAATTTCACCCTGAAAATTGGTCAGTTTCAACCTTTTGACTAACCTGATTACGCAGTCCCAGCAGTTGTTTTGGACGAGCATCTACCCCAACAAAAACTTGTTCATACAACGAGAGGTGCCATTTATTCCTGACAACTGTCTTCAAACAATCCCTTTATTTGGAGCTGTCCAGGGAAGAAAAATACTGTAAACTTTGTTCTTGCTCCCTCTTCATGTCAAAAATCATCTCTTGTATTCTGAAAAAGATTTTTTAAAAATTAAATGATAAATAAAAAGGCAAAGACAGGCACAAAGTTTTTTTTTAAAGTGTTGTCGTCAGCACTCTGAAACTCAGTAGATCCTGTCCCATTTTCTGAACAAAGCATAAATATACACTGGGCAGAGTAATGACACAAAGGACTTTTCACCTTTTTAAAAGCCAACATGATGGAGGAAAACTTACAGCAGGCTCACAATTATCCACTTTCATATTTTTCTGAAGCAGTCATAACCTCTAAATGTATTTCATTGATTCAGAGTTAAAAATTAAAGCATGTCACTTCTTTATCGAAGTCCTAAGACCCAACCTCCAAGTTCGTTGAGCTGAGTGTGCTACATAAGAAAGGTGTGACTAACATGAGCATTATTTTATCTATAACGATAGGGACATCTGTTCTGAATGTGTCCTGGTGTGAGTATCAACGGAAAGAACCAAAGGTTCTCCAAAGCGATGGTAATAGTAATATGAGCTGTTGCTTCCCTTGGCACAGCCCCTCAAAAAAAAAGGGTAAGACTTACACAAAATTCACCTTTATCTTTTGGGGAGGGTTTCCACTTGAATTGCTTCAAAAATTTAAAAGTGCTTTATTTGAGGTACTGGTGTTTCTTGTCTCTTCAGTTTATGTATTTCTTGATAAACAACTTTTCTTATCACCTCCTTGTCTTTCACAAAAAAAAAGCTGACAGGAATCTTGGGATAGTGTCATGTTCACTAAAAATTCCACTCTCCCCCCTCTTCTCTTTGCTGCTGTATCAAAAGTGTCCCACACTAGAACCAGGCAGAAGTTGAAAACTCAACTTCTGCAGAGCTACAGTATACGATGATCTGTTGAAACACACTCTACGTAAAAGCACATTTTGCTCTAATACACAATCGTGTCATATGACAAATAGTTTGCCCCAATTAGAATAATACATTGTAGAGCCTACTGCTAGGGCTAGTTTCCACGAGATCAACCAAGAGTTTGGTTCCACAGACCAGCCCACAGCTCATTATGCAGATCGATAAATTTTTAATGATGTTCCGTAACCAATTTTCAACCCCCCAAAAAGACCGCACCTCAAATGACAATTCATGTCGGGCATGATTTAGCCATTTCCCAACATGCACACACACATAGACATCCCTACCACTGCTACACATACACAGTATGTGTGCTGGCCGCTCGTCTGAACTCTCCTGACCCCAGCACATGAATAGACACATGTCATGCATGCATGTCCTTAACACGTGTGTTTGTGTTAAGCAAGGCTTTTGGTTGGTCACATAAGATAGCTATGTGTCTCTGATAGGTCAGTTCAGTGGACAGTGTATGATACACACAGAAAATTCATGGTGCAGAGCGACTGGCGGTCCTTGAGAATAGAGTAGATAAGTTTTGTAGTAGGAGAAAAATGTGGGAAGCCAAATCAGAGGCGGCTGTACATTCACTAGCAAATTAATTGAGTCTGAGCTTGTTCCAGTGTTTGTTGAGTACTTGGTATTTTATCAATTTCAAAGGATAGAATTGTTTTATCTGAGTTTCACTGTAACAGTATACTTACATTGGTCTGTCCTCAGAGAAATTCGCACCCGCAAGTTGTGTGCGCAACTTTTGCCCTCAGCGCAACTTATGCGCAACTTTTGCCATTTTCGTGAATTCGCGAATTTTAGCCAATTTTCCGCAAAAGTTGGAAAAATAATAATAAAATTTGGTTAAAAACACCGAAACTTTCTTCCACCACTATAAATAACGAGATGCTCTGTCTATTCATTACGGATGGGATCGGGACGGGTCAGGTCGGGTCGGGATGATCGCCCAACTTGACGCCTGAAAACAACGTGTTTGTTTTTTAGGCAACCAGTCGGGTGCGATCAACTTGTGCCACGATAGCCGTTTTGCACCATCAATCTGGCGGGCAAACCGACCCGACCTGACCAACCAATAGTCCTGTTTGGACCGAATCATCTTCTATCTAGATTTAAATCTAGATCTAGAATCTAGTCTGGATCTAGATTAAATCAATCATAAACACGATCGTCTGATTACTTAGCTTGTGTGGTTCCGTAGCACCAGGTAGATAGATCTAGTATAAAAATTTGTGAAAGACTTTAAATCTTAGGCTAGGAGGGTAGATCTAGGCATGGATCGATTCATCCAGAAAACCCCTTAGGGGACGTTCAAATATAATCTTACGCCTGGAAAGGGGGAGGGGGGGGGGGGTCTTTGACTCTTGCAAAAGAAGCGTGTAAGAGGGGGGGGGGGCTGTCTTGAACCAATGTAAGATTGTACACTTTTGTAAGGTGAAATAAATAGCAAGGAAAATAATTTATGACAACATTATTTTTTAACATAACAAAAAAAAAAAAAAGAGTAACGATTCACTCAGAGTAGAGCGGTCAGCACGATATGCCGTCTCGCACTTTATACATTGGTACTATATCTAGGCTACACGCCATATAGACCTAGTCTAATTTTGATTACACCGGTGCGGTTAAAGTGGTAAAATGACACTGTACATTTTTCCTTAAAAGTTTCGCTTGTACCGTATTTAATTATTATGTCACATGTGTGTATGCATGTTTTTTCATAAATAGGCCTACTATTATAAAAGTAAAGCGCATAGAAGAGTGATTGTAACACGGATTTGCGCAATATAAAAGTCATATTATTTATATAAGAGAATAATGTAATATTATGGGATTTGGGGGGGGGGGGGGGGGGGTAAGAAAAGTGTAAAGGGGAGGGCGGGGGGGCAAAAAGTCCCAAAGAAAGTGTAAGATTATATATATCCACAGAATTCTACACTTATAGAAGCGAAACTCCCTCTTCGCGATCGCTGATTCGCTGTGAGGAATTGAAACTAAAACATGGCGGCCAGTTGAGGGCACCTTTGGCTGCGCCACACAGCGAGGCTTCGTGTTGCTATGCACGCTGATGCTAGTGGTAGGGCTAGGAAGACACCTTACATCAGTATTTTAAAACTTTCTTTGAAGAGGAAATATAGTGAAATAGTCTAGTACATTTTTATTGCCAACAATATGTCATAATTGGCAATGTATTTGTATTGTTGGTTTGTTGTTTTTTTTAATGATGGGATGAGATCTAGATCTAGAGTAACTTGACCACTTGCGGCCACGAGCGAACATTCCCCCCTAGCTAGCACTGTTTCTGCACTAAGAGATTCCCAACTTGATTTTCGAGGAGAAAAAAGCCGCAGGAAGGGCCCTGACTTGGCCGGGAATTTAAAGACTTCAAGTATAGAGTGCAGTGTGTGTTTTCTGCACAACTTCGGCGTACCACTTGGCAGCCGGCAGCCCTGGGTGCGGCCGACGACGAGCCAACGATGCGGCCGAATCCATGCCCGTTATGCGGCCAGGCCGTTAAACAATCTTCAAACACTTGAAAACATGACAAACAATGAATGAATCAATAACAAACGCAAAAGGTGCAATTTGAAATATGGTAGGCCTACATTCAACTTTAATGAGATTCAACAGACTCTTGATCAGAGCATGCAAACGAAATGGAAATCAGTGACACAGAATGTAAACGGGAACGTTCAAAATTAAAGAATGGTACATACAACTTAAACGAGATTCAATCTACTTTTGATCAGAGTATGCAAACAAAATGGAAATCAATGACAGCGTAGATCTAGATCTATGCAAAAAAGTGCAAGGATGGTAGATCTAGATCTAGATTTCGTATACTCTTGATAAGAGCAGAACAGACAAGTCTCACGTCTCTGGCCTCAAGGTACGATCTCTACAGCCATACTGACCAAGTGAATCCCCGCTCTCCTCATTCACAGTGTCTGGCCTTCCTTCCTCTTCAGCCAATGCTGGCATTTCATTTCCAGTTCCGACCATGTTGCAGTCCTCCACCTCTTCTTCATTCATCTCACGCATAGCATATTATTCTCTTTCTACTCCAAGTCCAACGACTGGTCTTTTGTTCCCATCTCCGTCACTCTCAAGGATGTCTTCTCTTTCTGTTTCTTCTACTTCAACCACATGTCTTTTGTTTCCTATTTCCTTCTTTGTCAGCAGCAACACTGTTTCTGTTTCTCTCCGTCTGTGGTCCGACTCTTGATCCTTCATCAAGTTCAAGCGTTTCATTGTCCAAGTGTCATCTCTGTGGAGTTTCATGTCTTTCCACAACCCCCACTTCAGCAAACATGGATTCCTCAGTCGAACATTCTTCTCCCGTGAAATCTTCCAACTGCAGGTCATCTTCATCAAACAGTATCATTTCACTTTCATTGATACCTGCACTTGTACATGTATCATAGTCTGAATCGCCCAACCTCTTCTTGGATTTGTTTCCTTTCACGGGCCAACCCGTCATAGCACTCGTCCCATAATGCCGACGCCAGGTGGGACAACTACTAGATCTAGATTGCCAGTTTTTTTAGTCTTAGGTATGACTTCTTTTCTTTTGCTTCTTCTTATTCTCCGTCCCCTTCTCCTCGGCTAGTCTCCTCTCTTCTTGCATCTTCTTTCTATTTTCTTTCTCCACTTTGCTTCTTCAGCTCCCCTCGCTGTTTTTCTCTTTCTTTTCCTGTCTTCCATTTCTCCTCTTCCATTCTGGCTCTATTCTGTCCACTTTTCTCATTTCCATCTCTGCTTTCCTTTTGATCTTTCTCTCCTTGTTGATTAAAGAGTCAATGAATTCTTGTCCACTGATGAGCGATGGAAGGTTTTCCAGCGATGTCTTTCTCTTGCCGCCATTATTCCTGCGTTGCAAAGTAGGAAGAACGAAGGAATCTTTCAGTCTCAGATTGACTTGGCATCTCCCCATCCCTTCACTGACTGCTTGTTACACATTGTCTAAAGCTTCTTTTGTCCCCTTCGGTTTCCCACTCATTTTGAGACTTGCTTGGGAAAACACATTTTTTGGATAGATTAGAGATCACTTCATGCCATACTTGAATTTTTGTTTGAGTTGGTCTCTAATGAAAACCAGTAGGTCATTTAGGCAAATTAACGTGCTGTTACACTGGGATATGAAATGTAACAGAACTTATTATCCCATCTAGTCACAGTGTATTAACACCGGGCCAACCCGTCATAGCACTCGTCCCATAATGCCGACGCCAGGTGGGACAGCTACTAGATCTAGATTGCCAGTTTTTTTAGTCTTAGGTATGACCTGGTCGGGAATTGAACCCATGATCTTCCATTCCCGAGATGGACGCCATACCACTAGGCCACTGAGATCGGTGCTGTGCTTGAAAATATCTTATTGCTTTGTTACCAGTAGATCTACATTTAGCTTTATTAAGTGGACAAAAAGCTTTGCAAACAGCCTACCTCTATCAAGAACAAAGTCTAGATTTTATCTCAAGACTTTAGCCTTCATTTGACCAGGGCTATCTATCATTATGGACTCTGGCCGCGGCCAGGACCTCTACTGTAAAGCCCGTCCTCGGTGCGGCCGATTCGACCGCATGTGGGCCCACATGAAAAATTACCCTGCCCTGGCTGCGTCCATCGACGTTTCTCTGAAAGTTTACGTTTGAGCGATATTTATACAATGTTAGGCTTAAAAACATGCATTTTAAAACACAGAAACCACACTTAGTTGACAAAATAATCATATTTAGGTTGTGGTAAGAGCTAATGAAAAACTCACCTGAAATTTCACGAAGGGATGTTTTCTGGGTTGAAAAGTTCAAACTCGCATCACGTGTGTCGGAACAGTGGGAAAGACCGGAAATGAAAGTGAACGCATTGGCAGACCCAAGAGAAGCTACAGTGGTTTATTCAAAGCCTTACAGCAACTGGAATGTGAGTTATGAAAACTGGCCGCACACCAGCAGTGGCCGCGAGGGGGTCAAGCTACTCTAGATAAATCTAGATCTACTAAAGATCTTCACAATCACAATACACTTGATAATTACACTAATTATGAACATTAATATCTAGATATAGTCTTGATTAGTACTAGATCTACGATAAAGGGGACGCTGACAGTAACATGCTCACTACAATAATATTGTCATTAAACTTAAGGCCATCCAAAGCAAGCAAAAAAGAACAATATAAGCCTTTTCTCCAATTAACTAGAAAGAGATAAATAAATTGAGCTTATATTGAGGAAATGTATTATTTCTCACTTTAATAATTCATCTCTGTGTTTGCATCAGTAGTGTGTACAACAACACGCTTTGTTTAAGGGAAGACCCGTGTCGGCGATCCAAGGCAATATCGATACAATTTTTCAAACTATCCAACTTTTGTTTTTTGCGGAAAAACGTCCTTTGACATCTGTTCTATCAAGTCAAAATGAAGAAACTGTTGAAAAAACACCCTAAATGACCTAAAAGGGCGTTTGAAAAGTGCAAATTGCTCGAAAAATCCTTTGAAAAATCCCTGTTTTTTCTGTTTTTCTCAAAATCTACTTTTTGACATATGTGACCTTCTGGGTGCAAGGAGTTTTCAAAAACTATAGAAGCTAGAAGCTTCAAATTTGGTGTACAGGTGCTTTAAGATCGATTCTGGGGATCTATAAAAGGGAATTGGGAAATATTGATAACTTGAGGAAATATTCAATTTTTTTGTAATATGTACCCCAAAATTTCGTCAACTGACTCTAGGGGGTCCAATGACTTTGGGCTCACTTTTTTAGTTTTAAAGATAGGTCAGAATCCTTTCATAGATCCCCAGTTCATATAGGTTTGTACTTGTGTGCCAAATTTTAGGCTGATAATTCAATATTTACTATGAAATTCGTCTGCACTAAGAAACAGGTTTGAAAATCCAAGATGGCCGCCACAGAGACCCATTTTTCAGAAAAATTGAACAAATTCACCCCTAGTACATCCTATTTACCTATGAACTTCTTGCACAATTACATGAAATTGAATAAAAGTCATTCGTTTAGAAATTTTTTGCGGGAGTGTACGTCTCCCTTAAAGCACGTGCGAGTCTAACAAATACAAGAGATTGGAGAATGTGTTGGTTGCACATAAAATACATAGGCCTATTGTACATGCTGCCAAAAACACAAAAATGCAGAAAAGGCCTCAAAATATTGGTTTACACATAAAAGCCAATAATGCAAAACAAAGTAAACAAGAGTGGAACTGGCATATGTTTCCTGAATATGTTCAAGGTCATTTTCTGTGTGTTGGGAGTGTGATTTCCAATGCATGAATGATAGGCTCATTCAGATGTGATAATGAAGAAATTTGTGTCTACAGTCACAACAGAAAGAGTTCCATGGCGAGTGATCACTGGTCAAAGATTTCAGAGCTGTGTGCATTTTGAGAAAAATGTATCCCCATACCCTGGATAACAAGTCAAGGGGATGGGCTTGTCCCCCTGTAATCCCCGCACACAGTAAACAAACACATATTTTTTAACACGAATAAGAAAAAATAAGTGGTCTCTTGTTACGGATCAAATTGAAGTCCTGTATCAATTAGCTTAATTGATAAAAGTGCGTATCGCAATGTGTTGGCCACCCCTGCCCTATAGGCCTATGCTATTTAATAAATACATTCGTCAGATCTGGAATCTTTAATGCCCGCACATAGTAAACAAACACACATTTTTGAACACGTATAAGAAAAAATAAGTGGTGTCTTGTTACAGATCAAATCAAAGTCCTGTTACAATTCAATTAATTGATAAAAGCGTGTATCGCAAGGCATTGGCTAACCCAGCACTATTGCGCTATTTTATAAATACACTTGTCAGATCTGGAATCTTTAATCTTTAATTTTTAATCCCCGCACACAGCAAACAAACACACATCCATGAACACGTATAAAAATATAAGTGATCTCTTGTTACGGATCAAATTGAAGTCTTGTTACAATTCAATAATTGATAATAGCACGCATTGCAATGCATTGGCTAACTCAGCATTATACGCTATTTAATAATACATTCGTCAGATTTGGAATCTTAAATTATAATCATAATTATATGTGCCCGCGCGTGGGAAGTGAAAGTGAAAGGAATTGAAAATGCTTTCAAAAACAATTATGAAAGTAACATAGATCTAATAAAAGTAGGACTACATGTACTTATAAAGGCTCAAAAAGGTGTATGGATGCTGAAATGAATGTTTCGGACGAAAATAATATGCTATCTCTACTACTGCCGTCAAAAATTTGAAGCGCAACTTATTATCAAATATCTAGGCTACTGAACTATCAAACTCCTAGATCTAGATTCTCCTACTTTTACACAATGGCTTAGATCTATATCAATTCTTAACCGTTTATTCTAGAAATTTCTTTAATAAATAGTAGCCCAATATTTATTTAAAAAATCCCAGTCAATGGTTTCTACAGATTTTTAAAAAGTTTATAGCTGGAGCTAAATCTCTTTTAAAAGCAAGTCCGTCCTTTTTTCTACTTCTGCTGGCAACATAAAGCTAATTATTGAACGCATGTTTTGAGAACATAAATTAAATCTAGTGAAAAAATATGTTCAGTGTAAAACAAATTTCTTGTAACAAGTTTTGCTACTAAAAAATTACGTAGGCCATATGCGTAAGCAAAATGTGTGTGGGAAGCTAGAAGTGCTATGAACAATCCCATCCGTGTTACGAATTTTTTCACAGTTCTGTAGATCTTATATTTATAAACTCTCTATGTCTGCTTTTTCTGTTGTTGCACCCAAAAACACAACAATTTAAAACCTTAATTCCAATCTCTAGGTTGCACAGTGAATTCTGTAACTCAAAATTACAAACTGGACAGTAAATGTTCCACTTTTAACCCGTTTGTAAAAGCCGCTCTTGCTTTAAAAGCTATAGGGTTACTTCCGAAAACGATAAATCGTGCCCTCAAGACGCCATTGTTTTCGGTCTTCAATTCTTCACAGGTCACATGGTACAGTTCCCGTTCTATAAGTGTAGAATTCTGTGTATATATCTCACACCTGCCCAACGTCAGTGAGAGATTAAGGACCTGACGCATGTGTCAGGGGACAAACTGTTTTTGTCCCCCATGCAACCTCCAGGCAGCTTTTTTTTTTTGGGGGTGGTAGACATTCACATGTAACTTTTGATTTTGATCTAACAAAACATGTTGGTTACTTTGATTGCAATGAGCACCAATAAATGTATTCCAATAGTTCCATATCATTTTTTTTTTTTTTTAGCTATACACGTTTCGCAACTTTTCTTGCAACTTTTGCTAATTTTTCTTGCAACTTTTGCTATTTTCAAATGCAACTTTCTCTGAGGACAGATTGGTAGGTAAGTGGTTCTTGTCTCCAGGAAACGTCTACCTCCATTTCTCCAAAGCATGCCAGCTTTTCATTAATCAGTTCAACTTTAGCAATATATGTACCAAAATCATAATAAATCTACAAAGATCATTTCATACAAACAGCAAGTCTGTGTGCTTAAAAACTCATTTCTTGATACAGCTTCTGGTACTCTAAATAATAAATGATGGGAGTGAACTAGACAAGGATGTGCCACCAGATTAGAATAGACTTGCACAAAATGCTCATGACACTGAGAGAAAAAAAAGCTTTCATTGATTTAAAGTCAATGTTTTCAGAAATTCATAACATCATTACAGAGAACACACACATTATTTAGCATTCAGAAAATTGCCTTCCCAGTAATCACTCTTCTACATTCTCACAAAAAAACCAAAAACAACAACAACCCATAAATAGTATTAGCAATACAGGTTTTGGGAGCCCCAGCAGTTTCATAGAAAAGTTTCTCTCTTCAATTCAACAGCATGGATGGAGGACAAGATCGAGATGGTTTTTGTGGTGGTGTTGTTTCAGAATGTCAACACTTTGAACATCTAGGAAATCAGTTTATGATGTGGTAGAGAAAAGTTAACATCATCAAAATTATGGGACCTAGGCTCAAAACAGAAAAAAAGTATTGTCCTTTACAGATATGAAAAAAATTGATAACCATTGTACTACCAAGATGTGTGTTCCTTGCCCTTTCATTCCATTTGCCAAATGAGGGAGTACCATTACTATTATTTCTCAAACCTCAAGAACCAGTCAGAGCCTTCTCTTTCAGGAGTGAGAATGTGTCTATTAACTCACAGAGCTCTGGTCAGGGACATAGATGGGATATCCACTGAGCCCTGATCCTAAACATAGACAAGATCGGGTTTTTGCATTTTTTTCAGAAGACGATCTAACAATGCAATATAATTCTTTATCAAAGTTTTAGTTAAATCATTGTACTTACCAGAAATGAAAATTTCTTAAAAACAGAAGTAGTATTGATGAAAAACTACTTTCACTTTGGTGACCTTAGAAGTCGTACCTTCACAATACAGTTACCCGATGTATACCCTAATTTTCCTTAAATTTCACGCCTGAATGTCGCATGTCACAACCTCAATACACCACTTTGAATTATTCTTGACTTTAGTAGTTTTAGGCTGGTTTTAGCAAAAATTTCTTTCATGGCGGCCCTTATCGCATTCGCGTGCCATAATCTTCGTATTGATCATTGATCTAGATCTAGACAAATTTGTAAAAAAAGTTTCTATCTGACAGTAATTTTCTGTCTAAGATCACAAGTCAATTTACTGGATCAACGCGCAGATTTTCCAGCTGCAGTAACAATATGAAGATAGACGGAATGAGTGAATGATACAATGGAGGAAATTGGCACAAAAAGTTCGCCAGATTTTGATCAATCCACAGGTAAAAATGTACTGCCGACCAACCCGCAATGAATACATGGGGCATAGCGGAATCATGGCAGATTGCAGGAAAAGCGCAATCTGGCAGGTTTCTATAACATTAACTTTTTGTCGAGAGAATTACCGTTATATCCGTAACCTATACTAGTACTAGACGATACGAAGGCGAATACGGATCTTTTGCTACGGAATTTCGGTAGCCCTACGCAATCGCAGCTTTTCACGGAGGGAGTTGATAATGATGTAGGAACAAGTACGGAACTGGCAGAAAGTACGGAATTCCGTAAAAATACGGAAGAGTGGAAGCACTGATACATATATCTAGTCCTCATATTTTTGCATTACAATAAGTTGTTTTCGGTGTTATATTTTGTCACATTCAGTGAACAGAAATATTTTCCCAAACTGAAAACAGGGATATCTCTAAAATTTGTGAGAAAAAATTATTAAAAGAAGACAAAGTAAAGTTTAAAGTATTATAAAGAGGAGAAATGTATCATTATACGTGCCAAAAAATGAAGCCAGTAGCTCAGTATTTACATTCCTCAGAAATTTTTGAAAAATTGTGAAAATGGCCAGTACAACAGGGAGACCATTGAGATTCCGGACTGGCCAGAGTCCAGTGAGTTAATCTAGAATTTTAGGTTTTGTAAACATTATCAGCTCACCTCTGAGAATTTACTTTGCAATCATCCATGAGTCTCAGCGACTCCATGTTTGAAGACATCGAGGCTACGTCCATGCTCATCATGGTGCTTGGTCTACTCACAGATGACTCCTGACAAGGTACGAGTGACAGATGTCAGATATCACATAACCTTCGCCATGAGGCGTTGGTAAATGAAACAAAGCACCAGAAACTCGATCTTTCAAGACATAAAGTCAAGGAATGGCTACAGCACAGGCAAATATGCTAATAAAGAACACATCAAGAAAATAACTGACAAAGAAATCTAGAACACAAGTGATATGTTGTGTTGGTCATGCCAGAATGAGAGACAGAGACAATATATGCATTAAATCAAATCTAGTCATTTCCGCTGCTTACTAGTGATAATAGAAAAGGACTTTATCTTTCAACAAAGTGCTTATGCAATGTTGTGTAATTATAGATATATCCCAATACTATACCAGGGGGGTTCAATAAGTCTTTGGTCTCGCTATGAAGGAATCAAGGTTGAGTAATTAAATTTCAACAGCCTTTAGACAGTTTCTTAGGAATACATCATGCAAATTTTTGGCAAAATCCGACAATAATAAGGCAATAGTCATCGTGTTCAATGAAGCTATGCACAAAAAGTTTTGTTTTTCTTTGCTGAAGCTGTGCCATGGAGCCTGTTGAATATCGCTCAGTTATCAAGTTTTTACACTTGCCAGGAAAATCCCCTTTGGACATTTTTCAGGAAAAGGTTCAAGTTTAAGGTGACAAATGTCCTTGTTATAATACTGTGACCTAGTGGGTAAGAAAATTCAAATCTGAATTCATGTCGGTGATGGATGAAGATCATGAAGGGCGCCCATCCTTTGTGGTAACTGAAGAGAAAGTATCCATAGTGAAGAAACTGGGTCCGCATGACCAAGGTATAACTGTTAAACAGCTTTCGAGTGAAACAAGAATCAGTGTAGGGTCAATTGAAATGATTCTCCATAACCATCTTAACATTAATAAGGTGTCTGTGCGGTGTGTACCCCGCCTTTTAGCAAGTGAACAAAAGTAGCAGAGAGTTGAGTTCTCCTTCCAATTGAGTCCAATGACACAAATTTCTTTAAAACATGGATTTATTATTTTGATCGAGAACAAAAAAATGTCCTCCATGCAATGAAAAACCCCTTCTTCTCCCTCACCAAAGAAGGCAAAGGTAACACCATCAAGTGGAAAGGTCATGCCGTCGTGTTTCTGGGATTGTGAAGGTATCATCATGACCGATACCTGGAAATTGGAAAAACAGTCACAGGAGACTACAAACAGTCCAGACAGCAGAACAGTGCGGCTTTGAAATCGCGCCACACCCAGCTTATTCACCAGATCTAGCCTCTTCACACTTTTTTCTATTTCCAAATCTTTAAAAAATCACTCAAAGAATATCGTTTCCATGAAAACGGGGTCACCATTGAATCTGTTGAAGACTGGTTAGGGGCCCATTCTTGGTCATTTTTCTTTCAAGGACTTTTGATGGTCAAAGAGAAGTGGCAGAAATGTGTTACTCTGCATGGTGACTATATAGAGATATCATAGTATGTGTGCCAAGTTACAAAGCTTTATCTTTATTCTTTCATATTAAGACCAAAGACTTCTGGACCCC
>NW_004797546.1:942604-947860 GCF_000002075.1 Aplysia californica | reverse complement strand
TAGAGAGAGAGAGAGAGAGAGAGAGAGAGAGAGAGAGAGAGAGACAGAGAGAGAGAGACAGAGAGAGAGAGAGAGACACACACACAGAGAGAGAGAAGCAAATATGCATATAAACATAAGAACTCATAAACGAGATATTACGTGCAATAAAAACATTTATAGAATCATGCGTCCCTTCATCTATTTACGAAAGACAATATCGTTATATTGAGCATGATTGACTAAGAGTAAGACCAACAAAGAAAATATCCAACGGAAATAAATATATATCCCCAAACAAAACAAGAGTCGGTTTTTACAATATAACTTTACTGAGGTAGATAACGATGTTAATTAACCCTTCATTGTCCAATCTTGATAACCCCCACTTCAATGATTTATTCACAAAAATAAATGGTAAAAAGTCTGACCAAGAAAGAAACGAATCACGTGATGACCGACGATAGCGCGCTGATTAGATCTGTAATAGTAATAGCAGATATCTACTCGTATACACGATCTTTGGTCTCCTAACAACATATGGGACAAAGGAAGCAAACACTCACGGGTAGAGGTGGGCAAAATCCGGATGACTATCCGGATAACCGGATAATTCTGAATAAACCATTATCCAAATTCAGACTCTTGAGTACTTTCTCTTGACCCGTTGGTGCACCCATTTATTGTTGAAGTGATGCCAACCCGTTTCTCGAAGCAGTTCTAACCAAGTTGCCGAAGCGGTTCATAACATATTATTATTATTATTATTATTTGCTGAATAGTGTACTAACATTATCCGGATTTTGCTAAAGCGACTCATAGCCCAGCCCTACTCACGGGCTAACAGCGACATCAGCGGAATAATTAATTACTGTAGGGAGAACTTCGGGGCCGCCAAGTTGCCAAACCTTTTTCACAACGTCTGTTGACTTCAGTGCTTTCTTGACCTCTCTCCATATTTTGTGTCATGACGTGGTGGAATCAGGCGCTCGTCAATTTTTGGGCATTTTGACTTATTGATAACTTCCTAAGGCTTTTCCCACCTGTCTTGCTTTTGCGGGGAAAAGACCCACCACCTATATCTTTAATAGAAAATGAAATATTTGCCTTTGAAAAAAGTGGGGGTCGCCTGAAGTCAGAGATAAAATAAGCGAGAAAATGGTCCCCACAGTTTGGTGATTTTAAAAGCTTGAGTGTCCTTGAAAACTTAAAATTTACATAATATATTGTGTCTTTGATGAACAATTGACAGTAAAATTCACACACAGTATGTTTTTAAAAGGATATAAAAATGTTAAGCCCAAAAATAAATAAATATATATTGCTCAATGGATAGAAAAATGTCAGTTTCTGTGATTTGATTATTTTGACGAAACGCTTGATTTCACCACGATGCGTTACATTTTTTTAAAACATTGAAAATGTGACTTCTTCTTAAGCTCACTTTTTGTTATGAGCTTGGGCAAGAAAGCACTGAGGTCTCGGTTTGCTGACTGGTAACAGATCTTTGTTTCCACCGACGAGGACAGACGTAAGGTGTCTTTGCCCTTCTTCCAGGCGTGCTTTTGTTTTCCTCTTTTTTCAGGTAAGTGTTTTACGGCCCTCGCATCTGCATAAGGTCATAATATGAGCGCACAGGACACATTTAACTTTTTCAGTTTGCTGGAAACTTTGAGTTTTGCCCGAATGGCGGCCGAAGCCTACTCTTATCGATTTCGGACCGTCAAGGGAACTGTAAGGCGCGCAACTTGCACAGGGAACCTCTTAGATTTTTCGCCCTTGTCCGAGAAGGCCAGGTGTAGATCTTTCCCATCGCAAGATCAGGGGTGTGGCTGAAAGACAGCAGTAAGAAGGAGCCTAGGAATAGCAGTTGAAAGGCTGCAGAAAGAGTCAGGAACCCAGAGTTGGGGGCAAAGGAGATGAGGGGGTGGGAGCAGAAAGTGGAGACGAAAGCAGACAGCAGAACATTGTTGGAGAGCAGGAAAGGATGTGAAAGGAGAACATTTTAGAGAAGAAAATTTTTCGTCGCTGTCCGGATTCGAACCCGGAACCTATTGAATGAGAGGCGAAGACCTTAACCTCTAGGCTACGGGAGCCCCCCTTCTGGCAGCTTTGTTCTCACCGACGATTACAGAATGATGTAAACAGTGGCGGTGATTAGTAAAGGGCTCACGGGCTTGAGCCCCCTCCCCCCCCTCCCAACTGTGTCCCAAAGTAAATGAAAGTTTCTGAAATAATGAAACAAGCAGTTGAAACCGTTATGTTCGCTCGCAAGAAACACAGGGAGATCAACTTGGCGGCTTGCTCGTTTATCCAATCACTGTTGTCGCCGCTGACAACTATAGTAACCTAACAGCCACTCAAAGTGTTTTACCAATCTTCCAGACGTACTTTTGTTTTCCTCTTTTTTAAAGAGAGGAAAAGAAAGGTGTGTGTACTGACGGTGTGGGGGTACTGCCACTGGTTGCGAAGTTTCGGAAGGAAGAAGAAGAGGAACATGAAGAGGAAGAGGAAGGAAAACAGAAGATTCGGAGGAAAAATGAATTAGAGGCAGCGTGGTGTAATCAGGCGTTCGTCAAAATAATGAAATAAAAGAAATCGGGTTTTTTGGTGTGTTTTTTCGGGGGGGGGGGGGGGGGGGGGGAATAATGGGCAATTTTTTTTTAAATTTTCTTTTCTTTTTTTTTTTAAATTTTGGTTCTACACCTTTTATGTCCAATAACAAATGTCACGACGCGGTGGAATCACGCGCTCGTCAATTTTTGGTCCTATGGAGTTTTTGGTATCAACTTACTGCCTGACCATTTGTCTTGATTTCATAAGGAAATACCCATTTATCTTCAACTAGCTGGGCTCCCTTTCAATGAAAGGAATGATCGGTGCCTTAACATCAATTGAAAGTCATATTGGCCTACTCTTTTTACACTCTGCTGGAATGGAGCTATAAATCTTGAGAGAAAAGTGACAGGTTTGTTTCCATGTTACCAAATATTATGTAATAGATGTATAGATTGATTCTCTATTCCGCTTTCGTGGTTGTACACTCCTTAATTTCAAAGGTGTGGAATCTGCACACGGCTAGTGAACGAAAGCCTCGCTTGTTTACGATGGCATCTTAGAAAATAATAAATAATAATAATAGATAGCATTTGTATAGCGCATATCCCCGCTCAGCAGCAGGCTCTATGCGCTTTACACTATATTATTATTACCCCAGCAGACCATAGAACACTCCGAAACATTCTCAGCTTCCCGGGAAGCATACAGTGCGAGCAGCCGATTAAGCGCTCAAACACTAACAAACTGACAAGATCTTTCGCTGTCTATAGCCGGGTACCCATTCTCACCTGGGTGAAGTGAGGAACATTCGTGCAAAGTGCCTTTCCCAAGGACACAACGTCGGGCCCTTGACGGGATTCGAACCCACGACCTTACGGTTGCGAGTCCAAGAGCCTAACCACTAGGCCACCGACGCCACGAAGACGGACTTTCCCCAAGATTAGATCTAACCGAAACTAATGAAAAACTGAAAATTTAACTACAGTGACTTGAGGGTCCTCATTGAAACTGTGCACCCTTTAAATGATTCTGAACCACCATTAATTTGGTCAAATACGAAAGAAAAGTTTTTTTGAAAGTTTTAGGCTGCGAAAGTGTGAAGTTTCACAAATATATGATATAGAGATAGAGTAGAGATACATATGAGATAGAAGGAGGTGGGGGTCACCTGGTTTCAGAGGTAAAATTAGTCCGAAAATGGCCGCCAAACTTAAAATTTACACTTTATGCGCCTTTAATAAACGATTTTCAGTAGAAATAAAGAGTGCAATATGTCTTTTAAAATGGACATAGCAGGTGATAAGCAAAAAAAAAAAAGAAAAAAAAAAGAAAAATGCTGTTTTCTTCGATTTTATTGTATTGGCGAGCTCCTGATTTCACCACGGTGCCTGGCATATAACACGTGTCTTGTTCCTTATTTAAAATCCATATTACACACATTTCAACATTATATTTTTTTATATCCGTGGCAAATGATTGGGTTTGGAGCAAACTTTTGCAGTTTTTAATTGGAATTGTATTATCGTTACAACAGGCTTAAATACAAAATTATTTCGTGCAATTTTCTAGTGTTTTTCTAGTTTTGCTTTGCTTTGCTTTGCTTGTTTGTTTTGTTTGTTTGTTTGTATTTTCTGGAGGCCGAGTGTCTCTCGATCTGTTGTAATAGACAGAAGTGCCGGAAATGAGTAACAGCAACAAATCCCAAGCCCAAATCCAGTTGGATTTGCAAACTCCCAAAACCCAAATTCAAATCCAGATCCGTAACAAATGGAGTGCTCTGTGCTGCGTGCAGACCTAGCAGGACAACCGAAGTCCTGTCTTTTATTTTATTTTTTAAAAAAAATTTTTTTTTTGGGGGGGGGGGGAGGGAGTTGAGTGTTTTACGGCGCTCATAACAGAATAAGATCATATGAGCTCGCAGGACACTTTAAACTTTTTCTGTTGGTAGGACATTAAACATTTTTTTCTCCCCGGGTGACGGCCGAAGCCTACTTTTACCGATTTTTGACCACCAAGGGATCTTTAACGTGTGCAACTTGCACACGGGCCCTCCGAGATTTTTTCGCCCTTGTCCGAGAAGGCTAGGTGTAGATATTTCCTAAGTCCTGTCTGCACACGGGGTCCCTCGTTTCAAGATTCAACTTACTTACTTTTGCTTTTACTTTTTCCTTCCTCTGGTATCCTTAGGATGTCGAGGGGAGGTGCAGGTTTCGGTCCTGTGCTAGGTGTGTAGCATCTGTGATAGATATGTTGTGCTGTTCCAGGATACTCTTTAACCCCATCCAGCCAGGTCTTTCTTGGTCTTCCTCTTGATTTGAAGTCGGATTCACAATTGTAGTAAGCTCTAGCAGCTAATTGTTTCTGGGGTATTCTGGTTCGATGTCCGAACCATTAATTTGACTCTTGGACGCTCATTGTATTTTATTCCTGGTGGTATTCCGGTTTGTAGGCGGATGGTCTCGTTCCTTATGCGGTCTCTTCTGGTGACGTTGATGGTTTTGCTGAGACACTTCCTTTTGCATGCATTGATTCCTCTTTCTTGTGCCTTGTATAGAGGCCATGTTTGGCACTGGTGTGTTAAGGTTGGTTATGAAGTTTCAACGAACTCTCTCAACTCATAAACTTTTCTCCACCGTCCCGCCAGTCACAATCAAAGATCTGAATGTCAAAGACAGCCCCTCTCGGTATAACCACCACTCCTCACCCCCCGCCACCATC
>NW_004797546.1:937976-940048 GCF_000002075.1 Aplysia californica | reverse complement strand
ATGTCTGCCTATGTGTCAATTCTTAAATAGTTGCAACATTTCGCTACCCTAGTTGCCCAGTTCTTAGTTTTGAGGGTAAAATTTACAGGAAAATGACCGCCAAATTTTGGTGACTATCAAAGCTTCTGTGTCCTGGAAACTGCTAGTTTACATTTTTTGTGCCTTTAATTAACATTTTTTCCGTAAAATTAACTCTAAAAAGAAAAGATTTTAAATTAACATAAATATCGTTGAATCAAAACACAAACTCAATAAAGATCGACCAACGTGTAGAAAAATTTTGGATTCTTCGATTTTCTTTAATTTTGACGAGCGCCTGATTTTACCGCTATGCCTCACAATATGGGGGGGGGGGGGGATCTGAAACAGGAGAAAACCGTGAACTTTGAACCTGTTGTACGTACCAGGGTCACAATGACGTCAGCTTCCACGGGTCTGACCAGATCCCGACGCCCAACATTGACTTCCTGGCGTATAACGGTGTGATTCTGAACAACTACTGCCTCAGTCCCATCTGTACACCCACACGGAGCGCTCTACTTACTGGCAGACATCCTATACATACTGGTGGTTGTTGTTGTCGTTGTTGTTGTCGTTGTTGTTGTTGTTGTTGTTGTTGTCGTTGTTGTTGTTGTTGTTGTTGCCGTTGTTGTTGTTGTCGTTGTTGTTGTTGTTGTTGCTGTTGTTGTTGTTGTTGTCGTTGTTGTTGTTGTTGTTGTCGTTGTTGTTGTTGCTGCTGTTGTTGTTGTTGTTGTTGTTGTTGTTGTTGTTGTTAATTCTGCGGGTCGGGGGCTGAGGAAGCGAATAATACTTAAATTGATAGAGAAAAGGAAGGACATTATGTAAAAGAGATGAATGAAGGAAGAGAAAGATGAATCTTAGCGAGAGATAGACAGATATAGAGTGAAAGAAACAAGAGTTCAAAGATGAACATTTATGTTACAAAATTATTCACTTAAAAGAATTAATGTTTACCAAAAAAAACCTATCATTGCATAAACGTAATTTGTGTATGTGTTGAGTCATCATGTCAATATTTCAAGCGGTTGGTGGTTGGCGGGTGCTCTGGTGTGGTTTGCTCCTTCTTTCCTGTCAAACATCTATTGTCCTTGTCTCTCCTCCTTCTTTGGTGTGTATGGTTGGTTTTTTTCCATAGAGGTTTTACGGCGCTCGCAACTGCATAAGGTCATATGAGCGCCAAGGGGTGGATGTCAACAGAGAAATCCTTACAGGGAATCAGACTTACTCTGCTCACCTCTCTAGCTTCAACGGCACAAAGTCTGCTTCGACTATCCAGGCACCCCGGAAATAGCGGGTCTCAAGAGTGTGACAAACATACAAAAGAAGTAGAGGAAAATGACGATAATAAGGATTAGGAAACAAAAAGCAGCAGTTCCCTGTTGTAGATCAGGCACAGTTATGAGTGTGACATTGTTGAATCAGCCCATTTACAATTACAATTCTATTGTGCAGAAGAACTCCAGATGTTAATGTCCCCCCCCCCCCCCCCCCCCCAAACCCACTTTGGGAATGGCCTAAAGACACTTCAGTCAGTAGCACTGCCCCGGGTTTTTTGTGTATGTTACTCTTTCACACTTATATGACCTTATTGCGTTGCAAGTGTCGTAAAACTCTTACTAAAATTTTAAAAATATGTCCGGGAGCCGTTGTACTTACATCTATTTGACTGACACATTGAGGTGTGGGGCAGCTGATTTTCATTTTTTCCTTCTCAGGTATGCAACATGGCGTCATATTGGGAGCTGAGCCATACGGACTTCCTCTGAGAGAGACGCTACTGCCTCAGTATCTGAACACACTCGGATATCGCTCAAGAATTGTTGGGAAGGTAAAGGAAGTTATTCGTCTCTCGTTCGTGTGTTTGGGAAGCATGCGTGTGTCTCAGTCAAAGATGTTATATTTCGTACAAGAGTTCGTGACAGTGATGCCCCCCCCCCCTCCCCAAAACACTTAAACAAAGATGTTATATTTCGTACAAGAGTTCGTGGCAGAGATGTCCCCTACTTAAACAAAGATGCTATATTTAGTGCTTGAGTTCGTGGCAGTGATGC
>NW_004797546.1:924551-937854 GCF_000002075.1 Aplysia californica | reverse complement strand
CCCCCCCCACTTCAACAAAGATGTTATATTTCGCACAAGAGTTCGTGGCAGTGATGTCCCCTACTTATACAAAGAGATTATATTTTGTACCAGAGTTCATGGCAGTGATATCACCCACGTAAACGAACGGGGGTTGCGTGTGCCCACTCTGGGACGCTGAACCTCAAGGTCAAGACATGCGCAGTTTTACAGACGAGTGACTACTTTCCGAAACTCACGTGGAGGCGTCTCGGCGATCTTAAGAGGAAATCTACAAACATGCACTGAAATATGAAGGCAGGCTGGTGTTAGATATACTAGAGCTCGTGGGGAGCGGTGTTGGGGCTCAGATTGTACATGTAAATGGGGGCACGCCGGCCATGCCAATAAGGGTAAGAAGGCCCCCATGTATGACATGTATGACGTCACTGCTGCTAGCTCTAGGGTTAAATAACCTCTTTGGTCTCAATAGTGTCGTATTTTTTTGTACCTCATAATCCGTTCTCTGAAAAGTGTCGGCCTTGGGGATTTTTTTTTCTGAAATAAATCTCGGAGTCGTATAGTTGCAGATCTCGTTTTACTTTTGCTGAAGCTGAAGCAGGGAGTGATATCTGATTGGAATTGTAGACGTTTTACGTCCTCATCGACACTATGTAGAAAATCCAGGACGCGGCCAGCCGCTTTGACCTTGCCTGTCAGAACCGACCCCGGCTGAGAGGGGTGCAACGGCCCAGCAGAAAGACGTTGGTGGGCTAGATCTATAAACATTTTTTTCCCACAACCGGGAATCAGGGAATCAAACCCACGACTTCGGGCTGCCACGGCAAAGAACCTAACCACTACAACACAGGCATCGGTGCAGTAGGAAGTTCTAAGTAATGATAAAAAGTAAGGTCTACTCTGTCCTCATAATGGAATGTCCTAATAATGAAAAGTAAGGTCTAATACCATAGCCGTGCAGTCCCGGCATTGAAAAGAATAGGACTGACGTGGTGCTAGCGTGTCGTAGGAGGCGACTAAATGGCGAAACAAGGTAGTGACTCACTGGTGGACGTCCGAGTCTTACGAGGAGCAGACGTCGCATCAGACCACCATTTGATCCTTGGAAGGATGAAACTAAAACTGAGAAGGTATGCACAAATTTCAACTGGAAGTCGCCAAAAGTATGAAGTGAGCCTTCTGAAAGATCCAGTAAAGAAAAATGAATTCAAGTTGAAACCGAAGAACAGATTTGAAGCCCTTCAAGATCTGGATGAATGTGAAGTTAACGAACACTCGGACAAGATAAAAAGAGGCAGTAAATGCAATTTGCCAGAGCACCCTAGGACCCAAAGACAACACCAGGAATGAATAGATTTCACAGGACTCTCTAGACAAAATCAAAAGAAGAAGAGAGCTGAAGGCGCAAGTCAACAACTGCCGTACCCGAACTGAGAAACTCGCTGCACAACAAGAGCACACCGAAGTAAGCCGGGAGGTAAAGAATTCCATCAAGAAGGACAAGAATACCTACCTGAATGGCCTGGCCGAAACGGCAGAGAAAGCAGCAACAGACAGACACTTTCAGATTGTACATCAGACAACAAAGACTCTTTCAGGTAGGTTCAGCAAGCCCACTCTACCATTGAAAGACAAAGAGGGAAAGACTATCTCCAACCCAGAGGGGCAACTGAACCGATGGAGAAAACACTTTCATCAACTATTGAACAGACCACCTCCAGAAAACCAACCAGAAATTCTTCCAGCAAGAAATGACCTCCCAATCGCTACGGAACCACCTTCGAGAGAGGAAATTGCTGCAGCTATAACAGCACTGAAGTCCCACAATGCAGCTGATCCCGACCATATACCACCGGAAGCCCTTAAAGCAGATAAAGATACATCAGTGGAAATTCTCTATGCCCTATTCGAAAGATTTGGCAAGAAGAGGAAATACCATCAGGCTGGAAGGAAGGCCACCTTATCAAGCTGCCAAAGAAAAGAGACCTCAGCAATTGTAACAACTGCAGAGGCATACCACTCCTAATGGATTGCATTTATATAGCGCATATCCACTTATGCAATGCTCTGTGCGCTTAACATGATACATATAATGGATTTACAAATCAATTTTAAAGGTACATAGTGTTACATACTCATGCAAACACATATTCCCTCACGCACGCACCACTCACACATACATACTCACATACACACATACGTACATATGCACATACGCACATACAAACTCACAACGATCTACAGCTTGGATGGATTCTGTCTAATCGAAATATGATGAAAATAGAAATGATTTTAGTTTCTTCTTAAAAATTTCTAGATTTTCTGCTTCTCTGATAGTTTTTGGAAGCCTATTCCAAACAAGTGGGGCAAAATATGAAAAAGAGCGTTGGCCATATGATTTGTAATTTATTTTAGGCTTAACAAGGGTTGTTTTGTCAGTTGATGATCTGAGCGTTCTAGGAGGCACATAGGGTGTTAAAAGCTGTTTTAGATAGTCCGGTGATAAATCATTTAAGCACTTGTAGCAAGTTAAACAGATTTTATATATGATACGCTCTTTCACTGGGAGCCAGTGTAATGCTTTTAAAATAGGAGTCACATGATCATGCTTTAGTTTTTTAGTAATTATTTTGGCAGCAATATTTTGTACTCTTTGTAGTTGTTGTAACTGTTCATCAGGTACACTAGCCAGTAAGGAATTGCAATAATCAATCCTTGACAATATAAGTGATGTTATTAAAGTTTTGGTGACACCAACATATAGATATTTTCTAATGCTCCCTATTTTCTTCAGCTGGAGATATACATTTTTACAAAGATTGGATACGTGGTATTTCATTGACATATCTTGATCTAGCACCACACCTAAATTTCTTATTTTAGTTTGGGCTGATATTTCGTGGCCATTGATGTTTATTCTGATATTGTCGATTTCATTGCATGCGCTGCTACGAAGAAATAATATTACGGTCTTATCCTCATTTAATTTTAATTTGTTCTTGAACATCCATTTTCTTATATCATTGATACATCTGGCGATTCTATCTATGAGATTGTGTACATTGTCAGTTGTAGTGAATCCATACAGCTGTGTATCGTCTGCATAAAAATGGTAATTGAGGGCATATAAAGAAATTATTGATGACAGACTTTGCGTGTACATTGTAAAGATGACAGGACCAAGGACCGAACCCTGAGGAACTCCGTATTTTAGAGGTAACCTATCTGACACATCATTGCCAATTTTCACTGACATAAATCTATTGTCTAGATATGATTTAAACCACATTAGAACAGTACCTGATAGTAGAAATGACTTTTCCAATCTCTCTAGTAAAATTTCGTGGTCGATGGTATCGAACGCCGCTAACAAATCAAGCAGAACCAAAACACAGACTTTTTTATTATCGATTTCATTTAAAACATCTGATGTAACCTTTGAAAGAGCGGTTTCCGTACTGTGGGGCCTTTTATAAGCAGATTGAAAAGGTTCTTCCATGTCATTGGCCTTTAGATGTTGTTGAACTTGACACAAAACGATTTTCTCCAGGGTTTTTGATAAAAAGTTTAGATTGGAAACTGGCCTAAAATTTCTCATGTCGTTTTCATCAAGACCTTGTTTTTTAAGTAAAGGTTTTACAATGGCTTGTTTGAAAAGATCAGGTACGATTCCAGTGGTGAGTGACATATTAATAAAACGAGTAACATATGGTGCGAGATCTTTGATGCACGTAACTAACAATGAAGTGGGTATTGGGTCTAAGTCGCATGTTTTAGCGGGGGACTCTTTGATATACTTAATGACATCTTTCTCTGATACCACTTTAAATTCACTCAATGTTGATTTGTTCATAATTGCAAGATTTTCATCAACAACTATATTTGTATTTACATCTAACATATCAGAGTCTAAATCAGTTCTTATTCTTTCAATTTTATCATTGAAAAAGTGCAGAAAATTACAACAAAGTTCTTTATCAGTTCCAGGTGGAAACCGTGTACAATTCTCCCTTCCCAATAATTGATCAGATAATCGAAAAAGTTCCTTGCAGGAGTTTACATTTTGAAATTTGTTAAGATAGAATTGTCTCTTGTTGTTTTCAATCAGGGTGTTGACGTTGTTACGTTTAGTTGCCAAAATCTGTTTGTGGACGTGGAGGCCTGTCTTTCTAAGCTGTCTCTCCGCTTTCCTTCGTTGTTTTTTGGCCTCT
The DNA here is from genome assembly GCF_000002075.1 of Aplysia californica. Taxonomy (NCBI): domain Eukaryota; kingdom Metazoa; phylum Mollusca; class Gastropoda; order Aplysiida; family Aplysiidae; genus Aplysia; species Aplysia californica. The sequence goes on along the minus strand of NW_004797546.1, from coordinate 933,664 downwards.
TTGATCTCGAGAGTAAACCACGGAGATGCTGGTCTTGGTGAAATGTTACGAGTGACTACAGGAGAATGTTTGTCCAATGCATTGCGCAGAACTGAAGAGAATTGATCTACAGAGGTGTCAGGCGTAGAGCTGAGAACGAAGTTTATATCCGATTTAAAAGATGAGACATCGAGTTGTTTCATATTACGAGACTGAACACATTTTGATACGGTGTTTGGTTTACTGAGGTTCAAATCAGCTACAAGTAATAGGTGGTCCGAGATACCTTTGTCTGTGACTTCTATGTTCTTGAAAAGAGGTGCATTATTCGGCGTGATGATCAGATCAAGTGTATGTCCATGCTTTTGCGTTGGTAGAAAAAGCACGTATAGAAAGTAATCCAAGTTGTAGCGAAAATATATCCAAAATCGACAAAAAAACACAGAGCAGAGTAGAGCGCCTGCTAAGCGCTCAACACACTCACTCACTCCTGTCCATACCTGGGAAAGTCGTTAACAGGATACGCGCGGAGAGAATCAAGCTGGCCACAGATGAGAAGCTCAGATGTAACCATGTATGATTCCGCAAGAACCGATCATGTGTGGACCAGGTCGCTACCCTGCGCATCATTGTTGAGCAATCGTTTGAATGGAATTCGTTACTAGTGGTCAACTTCATTGATTAAGAAAAGGCATTTGACAGCATGGACAGGGAAACTCTGTGGAAACTCATGCGGCAATATGGAATTCTTGACAAAATCGTCAAACTTGTGAAGACCACCAATGATGGAACAAACTGCCAAGTCTTCCATAAAGGACAACTCTCAGAACCATTCCAGGTACAGACAGGAGTGCGACAAGGATGCCTGCTCTCACCTTTTCTCTTCATACTTGCAATTGATTGGATCATGAAGGAAGCCACCAGAGGAAAGCGCAATGGAATACAGGGGATCCCTTGGCAGCAGCTGGACGACTTGGACTTCCCGATGACCTTGCACTGCTCTCTCACACATATGCTCAGATGCAAGAAAAGACCAAGAAACTCAACAGCCTATCAAGGAGTGTTGGCCTACGTACAAACCAGGACAAGTCGAAAGTAGTGAAGCTATGAAAAGTGTCAAGCCCTGCTGTGACAGTGGAAGACAATCCCATAGAAGAAGTGGACTCCGTTACCTACCTTGAAAGTGTCATCGATGGTAAAGGTGGAACTGAGGCAGATGTAAAAGCAAGAACCGCCAAGGCAAGGTCAGCATTCAGGCAATTATCAAAAGTCTGGAAAGCATGCAACATCTCACTGCACACCAAGATTCGACTCTTTAATTCCAATGTCAAGTCTGTGCTCCTCCTTTACGGCTGCAAAACTTTGAAGACAACAAAGACAGTATTGAATAAAGTCCAGACTTTCATCAACAAATGTATGAGGAGTATTCTAAGAATTAAGTGGCAGGATAGAATAAGAAATGAAGAGCTATGGGAAAGGACAGGACAAAAGGATATAGAAGTAGGACTAAGAAAGTAGCGTTGAATGGGACACACCTTCAGAAAGCCCAGCGGAAACATCACAAGACAGTCACTGCAATGGAACCCACAGGGAGCACGAGGCAGGGGTAGGTCTCGAGAGACATAAGAGGAGATGTGTGGAAAGGGACATGAGAGAGATGAAGCTCACTTAGAACGAGCTAGGAAGGATGGCCCAGGATAGAGATAAATGGAAGAAGCTTTTATGTGGCCTATACCCTGCCAGGGGTGAAAGGAATAGATGATAAAGGTCTACTCTGTCCTAATAGTGAAATTTATGGTCTATTCTGCCATAATAATGAAAAGTAAGGTCTACTCTGTCTTGTTTCATGTGATCTAGTTAGTTCTTGGTAATAAGGAAAAGTAAGGTCTATCCTTCCTAATAATGAAAAGTAAGGTCTACCCTGTACTAATAAATAATGAAAAGTAAGGTCTACCCTGTCCTAATAATGAAAAATAAGGTGTACCCTGCCCTGTTGTGAACTAGCCAGTTCTTAGCAACAATGAAAAGTAAGGTCTATATTGTCATAATAATGAAATGTAAAGTCTACTCTGTCCTAATGAGGAAAAGGGTCTACTCTGCCCTGTGTGATGAGAGGGATTTAGTTTACGTGAAACGTGAACTCTGAATGGATGTCTTGTGTGATGTGAGGGATTTAGCTGTAGGAGAAACGTGAACTTTGAATGGACGTCTTGTCTGAAGTGAGGGACTTAGCTGTACCTGGACCGTGAACTTGTCTGAAAGGACGGAGCTGACATACAACAATAATGCCCGACCAGCAGTCCAGATGCAATGTTGCAGAGTATTTCGAATCCACGCTCATATTATGACCTTCTGCAGTTGCGAGCGCCGTAAAACTCTTACTAAAACAAACAAGAGTATTTCGAACCTTCAGACACACATCGGGAAGAGGGATTTGCATTTTTGCTGCCTTCAAATTAACGTTGCCTGCCTCCTTAAGTTTCAGGAAAAGCAAAGAGACTGAAAAAATCTGCAAGAATGGCGAAGTTCTACTTCTTTTCTAACTTCCAGTGTCCTAAGACAGAGCGTCTGATATAGTACAGTCGACTGATCAGACTGCGCGTGGTCATTGAGTTAAGGGGGGTGGGGGGCACTCCTGAAGGCTATCCCGCTTATTATCAGACCAAATTTTACCAAATTTCACACATATAACAAGCATAGTAAGGAGTCTTAAAATCCGCAATCAAATTTGAGAAAACAGTTTCGTTTTCATAGATACGGCGGACATATTGGATTTTGTTGACATTTCTTACGTAATGAATACCGCACTTACTGCTGTTGGAAATTAATTGTTTATTTGCAGGGGTGTTAAAAAACATTAGATCTAAAAATTTGTCTCTTGGTTTTTTCCTAAACCAATTAGAAAATATTAAATGAATTTTTTACTGAAGTTTTCAAAAAATCCCTGAAAATCCACACTCCAGACACCACCAACAAAAATCTATTACATATATCAAATATTTAACAGACAAGTTTTTAGAATTGTATCTTTTCTTTATAAGGTGGAAATTTCATGAAGATTGGACGAAAAATGGTGGAGTCATTCAAAGAAGTATAGAGAAAAGTAGCGTTTTGAGAAAACGGCCGAAAAAGAAAAAGAAAATATTGACTTTATGAGGAAATGGTGGTGACAAACATGACCGGTATGGGAAAAAATACGGTTTTAGAGGGTTCTTTTGCGATGAAATAGTTGTAGGAGAGGATAAGGAAGCTAAAAATGCCTACAACTCAAATTCCATAATTTTGAGTCGAATCGGGGCTTTGGGGTGTAGCCCCCCCCCCCCCCTTAACAAAGCTTCGTTCTCACAGCTCATGGAATGCTGTTGGAAATAGCTGGGGCTTTTATACATTGGCCTTTTTTTTCTAAAATCAAAACTTGCAACTCATAAAGCCACACTAATTCTTAATGAGAGTAAAGGAAGACTTTTCACGTTTTAATTTTAGTAAGAGCACTTGCAACACAATATGGTCATTTAAGCACCGAAGATTAGGTGTGTTACAAAAGAGCGAGAAACACAATTAAAGGAGCAGAGATCAGAACGACAAATGTTTGATAGGAAAGACGGGACGAACCGCACTAGTGCACCCGCCAGCCACCCGCAAAGGATGACTAATAGAGAACGTTTTCAAGTAGGCTACTTTACAAGTTGAACTTTTTTTGTCGCAGATTGAAAGCAATAAAGCCCCCCTGATAGATCGTCAAGATTATGAAAACAAAATTGATTTGCGTTTTGTGTTCATCCGTGCAAGTTCGGACTCACTGAAAAAGTGACGCACTGGTAGACACACACCGAGGCCACGGATCAAAAGAAACTCTCAGCCCAGCTATCTGCCACTTCATACTTCCTGTACTTGTTTTGTTATCAGCTCAAGACTTTCCTTTTATGTTTTTATTTGACCTCATCGAACGTTCTCATATACATAGTTTTATCTCGTCCTTGGTTCAGGCGTTGACCAGATGACAAGAACATGTAGTTACTTGAGGGAGGCATTGCGCTGCCATGAACGAAAAGCTCGCAGCTAAAGGGATTTGAAAACAACAACAACAACAACAACAACAACAACAACAACAACAACAACAACAACAGTAGCAACAACAACAACAACAACAACAACAACAACAACATCTCGTCCTCGGAGCTAACAACATGTCCACACTAGTGTCTGGGATATAGCAGTCAGGTACTTCGCTATCGCACGCAAAAGACAAGCATTCGATTCATCCGTGTTGAGAATGTCTGTAGCGCATCTTGGCCTTTCTGCTTGGACGTTGTATCCCTGTTAGCCCAGGTTGGCCCCGACAGACAGGGTCAAAGCATCCAACTCCTAAATGTTGTAGATCTACTTTACTTGTACCTACTTTCCGGCCTCAGTTACCTTTCGGAGTGGATGGGAGGTAGAAAACGTCTTTCTCTTGTTCTTTCTATCGCCTGCTGCATGGCTAGATGGGAGGTAGAAAACGTCTTTCTCTTGTTCTTTCTATCGCCTGTTGCATGGCTAGATGGGAGGTAGAAAACGTCTTTCTCTTGTTCTTTCTATCGCCTGTTGCATGGCTAGATGGGAGGTAGAAAACGTCTTTCTCTTGTTCTTTCTATCGCCTGTTGCATGGCTAGATGGGAGGTAGAAAACGTCTTTCTCTTGTTCTTTCTATCGCCTGTTGCATGGCTAGATGGGAGGTAGAAAACGTCTTTCTCTTGTTCTTTCTATCGCCTGTTGCATGGCTATGTTGTTCTTCAATAATTATTTCTTTGACTGTGACCACCTTCTATCCGTAGATCTAGTTTACTTACTTTTCCTGCCTTAGTTATCTTGCCGTGTCGTTGGGTAGAAACACACGCCTTTCTCTATGTTGTTCTTTAATTATATTATTTCTTTCTCAGTTTCAGTCTGATTTTTCTTTTGGGCAGTATGTCATTACCATCAATGTCTACAGTGCCGTCAAAATTAGTAGCTTAACTAATTGCCAAATACTTCATCATCTATCAAACATAAACTCTTCAGTTTTGCACAATGACTTATATCTATTTTTCTTAACAGATCAATATTTTAGTAAACACCTGTTGGCTTTATTCCAGAAAATTCCCTAGTAAACATTAATAAAAAAATCGAGTGAGTGGTGTCTACAGATTTTAAAAAGGTTTATTTGGGTGTGTGTGTGTGTGGGGTGGGGGTGGGGGGTGGGGGGTGGGGGGGGGGTTATAAACATATCTCAGTAACTATGACCTTTCAGATATAGACCTATAGCATAGGTGTATAATAGCAAAACTTGTCTAAAAATGTAGCTTTAATTCTTTTGTTCAAGTCTACGGTTGCCATCGTAACGGCTGCCATATTGAAAATAAACAGCTTTCATAAAAGAAACAGGATTTTTTATTTACCTACCAAATTTATTTGCTATATTGGTAGATATTATTATACCCAAATGAAATTTTTATACAGTTGGGATCGTGGATATCTTGAATAGTAAAAAAAAAGTTAGAGATGGATAACAGACCTACCCCTTCATGCCTGTGAATTCGATCACATAATCATCCATACTCACTTATGAATGCATCGATTTTATTTTCCACCTATATAATGTTTAGCTTATGGTATGAATAATAATCCATAAAAATTTCATTGCAATCAAAAAGAAAATAACAAAAAGTAGATGAGAAAAAAACATCAAAAATTGAAGTTTTGAGTACAAGAAACGAAATTTTGTTACATAATAGGCAAAATGAAAGTTCTAGGACAGAAAATCTGATGGATGATGATTGTTACACAAAGAGTAAGCTCTTTTTAGATTTACAAGTGATTGAAGTTTTATAATACGTAAAAAGTCCAGATACCATAAATTGACCCAAAATCGTTAATTTAAAACCAGCCCCCCCCCCCCCTCCTCCCTTTAGGAAGGGACAAACCGGTACCTCTTTGGGCTGGGACAAAATCGCTTTTAAAATAAAGTTCATCCTTTGTTTTTTCTATGCACGATATAATTATGCTTATTGAACGCATGTTTTGAGAACCTTTAAGCTCAGAAAGTGTTCACTAAAAAACGAATTTCTTTTAATTGTGTGTTGTGACGTAGGCCAAATTATGTGTATGCAAAATATGCATGAGAAGCGGGAAAAGCGGTGAACAATCCCATTTTCCGAGTGTCGGAAGTTTGTAGATTTTAAAATATAAATATATAAAGAACAGTTGTTTAATCTAACCTCAATTGTTATAGAAAAACACAAGATGATATAAACTGCTATTCAAAGTATGGGCCACGTTAATACACCCGTTAAAAAGGCATTTGAGGATAAGTTGCACAAGGAATTTTTGACAGCACTATAGTAGCAGTCCTGTCAGGCGCTGAAATCATTTGATTTGTTAACTGTGTGTATAGGTGGATACTGGCGTTAAGGTACACCACGGCAGCCTAAAAAGTAGATTTTGGTATCCAACTGTGTTTTAGCGCCTATAAATGGCTGCTGGCACTGTATGCTTCCCATGAAGTTGAGGTTGTTTCAGAATGCTCTCAGGTCTGCTGGAGTAATAGTATAGATTGTGAAGCGCATAGAGCTTGCTGTTGAGTGGTGATTTCCGCTATACAAATGTGAGGCAGCGTGGTGGAATCAGGCTCTCGTCAAAATAATCAAAGTGAAGAAACTTGCATTTTTCCACAGGTTTGTGAATTTTTATCAAATTTTTGGTTTTTTGGCTCAACACCTTTCGTGCCCTTTAAAGAACTAATTTCTGTGAGGATTTTTCTGAAAAACATTGCTTAAAAGTACACAAAATGTAAATTTTCTGTTACCACCGACTCTTAAGTTAAGAAAATAAGTAATTTTTGGCAGCCATTACCTCACTAATTTTACCTCTGAAAATAGGTAACCCCACCTCCTTCATTTGCAAATATCTCGACTTGTATTCAAGATAAATTGATATTTTTTTTCATCCAAATAAAGACAAGTGAACAAGCTTTTAAATGATACCAATAACTCTACATGCCCCAAAATTGACGAGAGCCTGATTCCACCACGCTGCCTCACAAATGCTATCTATCTGTTATTTATTATTGCAATGAGCAGTGGTCTACATTGCTAATCATTCTATTATCTGATACTACATAGCGCAAGGTACCACAGACAGATGGCAACATAACTAATCCTATCTGATACTCTGAGAGTGCCATGTGACAGGGAAGAAAAAACAAACAACTTTGAAATCTAATCATTGTTTTTAACGCGTTCATCTGCACAACTTACGCACTTTAATCCTATCTGTGCGCCCTGGGGTCATTTTGTCCCCCCCGAGTTGTATTTTTCACATTATAGAATACTTCTAGTGCCAAGATCTCTTTGAAACTTTCAGTATTTCTAAAAAACACCAAAACATTTTGGTAGACTGTTATGCAAAGCGTACGGAGTGGGTGGTTGGCGGGTGCTCTGGTGTGGTTTGCTTCTTCTTTCCTGTCAAACATCTATCGTCTTTATCTCCCCCTCTTCTTGATTGTTTTTGTTACTATCTTGTAACACCTCTAATCTTCGGCGCTTATTTAAATTATTACCTTATTGTATTGTAAGTGCCGAAAAAGTTTTAATAATTTTTTTTTAAGCGAAGGGATCGGATTACTCTTTGTAAAGTGGTGGCACAGAGTTCCCCACGTCATATGGATACGAAAGTAAAACACGACATACGGATAGGGTTAAGTGGCTAGCTTTAACTGCCTGTCAAGGCCAACCCCGGATGAGAGGTGAACATACTGCATGGCAACAGAAAGACTGCAAGATACTCCATGGAAACTGATCTCCGCTCAGGAATCGAACTCGGGTCTCCTGCGTACGATGACGAAGCGCCTAATCACTACACCACAGACGCAGGTGTTGCCGATAGTATCTCGTGACGAGGAGGAAAAAAAAGTGTTGTCTCTTTTTAAGGTCAAGGTCAGATCCTAGTTCATGCAGTTTAGGGCAGTGGGTTGTTAAAATACGGTATAACACGGATAGGTCGAACACAGAAATCACGCATTCGTCGAACTGCTCCAGATCTTATGGCCCTGATATTCAAATGCTCTTTCACCTATTGTTCTAAGTTTCAAAGATGGTAGAAGAAATTTCTTTTCGTCAGCGGATGACCTTAAACTGTGAGTTGGAATGTACAGTCTCAACAGATTTGATAAATATATCGGCACATCATCATTCAAGCATTTGTGATACAGCGTGGCCAACTAGTACACAATTCTTTTCTCAACAAGAAGCCACTGCAATGTGCGTTAAGAGGTGTAGCAGAGTCTGTAGTTTGCTTTCCCACAACAAGTACGCAAACTCTCGTCTGGACAGGCGCCACTCATTCGGCAGAACCTTTCAAGTGTAGGAATAAATTTTTGTCTGAGTATGCAGGCATTCTGTCCCTTCTCTCTTTTTCTTTCTCTTTTACCCCCCGGGGCAGTGCCACTGACTGTAATGTCTTTAAGCTATTCCCAAAGGAGGGACATTTCCCTTTCAAGCACAGTAGAATTGAAAATGGGCTGATTCATCAATGTCACGCTCATAACTGTGCCTGATTTACAATAGGGAACTGCTGCTTTTTCTTTCCTAATCCTTACTTTTGTCATTTTTCCTCTACTTCTTTTCTATGTTTGTTACTCTCTTGTGACCCACTTTTTCCGGGGTGCCTTGCTAGTCGAAGCAGACTTTGTACTGTTGAAGCCAGAGAGGTGAGCAGAGTAAGTCTGATTCCTTGTAAGGAATTCTCTGTTGACACCCACCTTTTTGCGCTCATAAATATGACCTTATGCAGTTGCGAGCGCCCTAAAACCTTTACTAAAACTAAAAAGAACTTCTCTCTTTTATAGTCTTCATAGGTCGACTACAGGCCCAGTCCTGCTTGAAATACAGTCCAGCTTGCTCTAACGTCCACCTGTCCAAGACAATCAGCTGTACAAAGAACCACTCCCTGCCTTGCGTTGTTCCTATTTTATTTATAACGACACTGCCCAGGACGACAGCCTGTTTTGGCGACCACTTTCTTCCTCCGCACTGGGGGCCATCTTAGATATTTTTCACCCATGTTATATATACTATTTATATATCAAATAATATATTTTATTATACATTTAAAAAAAT
>NW_004797546.1:922649-923893 GCF_000002075.1 Aplysia californica | reverse complement strand
ATATATGTGTGTATCTATATATATATAATGTCAGAGAACCCTGAAAGTTCCGAGTCAGTCTTTGACATGGTCTTGTGTCCGGAAGGGAAACATGTTTGTTTCTCTTGTTGTCGTCGCAGGTACTCTTTTTTAGAATTTGTCATTTTAACATATGTCACTGTGTCTCTCTTTCTCTTGTTAGATTTACTTTTTCTTTTTTCTTTAAAAGATATATATTATGTGACTCTGTCACCTTTTTTTTCTTTAAAAATTTACTGGGTTTATTTATGATTATTATATTTTTTATTTTTTATTTATTATTTTAAAAAAAATAGTATGTCACTTTTTCTCTAGTCAGCTTCACTGGGATTTTTTTCATCCGAGACTCTGTTACTTTTTCTCTTGGTAGATTTACCGGGTTAATTGGTGGAATAAACGATACTGCGAGAACATGATAAAAACCTTAAGTGAGTTGAATTTCGAATAAGCTGATCTTTTTTTCCTTCGCCCGAGGACATTCACTCATCCGTGACCGGCTGTGGTTTTTTTCTGTCTCTCATTCCTTCCCACTTTGTTCCATCCGCAGTGGCACCTGGGTATGTTCCAGTGGGAGTACACGCCACTGTACCGAGGGTTCGAGTCCCACCTCGGATACTACCAGGGCTGTGAGGACTACTATGACCACACTTCTGAGTTTCATCTGGTGGGTGGTTGGTGGGTGGTTGATGGTTGGTTAGTGGGTGGTGGTGGGTGGGTCGTTGGTGGGTGGTGGGTGTTGGGTGGTTAGCGGGTGGGATGGGTGGTGAGTGGTTAATGGGTGGTTGGTGTTGAGTGGGTGATTAGTGGGTGGTTGGTGGGTTGTTAATTGGTGGGTGGTGGGTGGGTGGTTGGTGGGGGGGTGGTGAGTGGTTAATGGATGGTTGGTGAGTGGTGGGTGGTGGGTCGTTAATGGGTGGTGGTGGGTAGTCGTTGGTTGGTGGGTTGTTAATTGGAGGGTGGTTGGTGGGTGGTTAATGGGTGAGTGGGTGGTTAATGGGTGGTTGGTGATTGGTGGTTGGTGGGTGATTAATGGGTGAGTGGTGGGCCGGTAGTTGGTGGTTGGTGGGTGGTTGGTGGATGGTTAAAGGGTGGGTGGTTGGTGAGTGGTTAATGAATGGTGGGTGATGGTGGGTTGTGTATGGGTGAGTGGTGGGTGGTGAGTGGTGGGTTGGTAGTTGGTGGGGCGGGAGTGGTGGGTGGGGGAGGAGTGGTGGGTGGTTAATGGG
>NW_004797546.1:920323-922150 GCF_000002075.1 Aplysia californica | reverse complement strand
GTGGTGGGTGGTTTATTAGGTGGTTAATTGGTGAGTGGTGGGTGGTTTGGTAGGTGGTGGGTGGTGGATGTCTCTCAATATGAAAAAGTCTCACTTTTGATCTGATCTGTAAGTTGTTTTCGGTTGTCTGAAAATCTGTTGACGAGCAATGACCCGTCAGCGTGTTACGGCCGCTATCTGCTGTCATGCACTCCGTCACACTTAGGCCAGTGAATTCCTTAATGTTATCGGTCCGCATTGTTCGTTATACACCCTTGACCCTTTACCCTCACATCTTGCCTTCGTGTAGTTCCTTGCTAATAGTCTCTTCTGTAATGTGTGCCAAACGTGGGAAAATCGGGCGCTCGTTTTTGTGACGTCGAAGAAATCTACATTTAATTTTTTTGTTCGTCCGTTGGGTAAATTCTCTTGATGATTTTTTATTTCTTCAGCTCAACATCCTTTACATCCATAAAACAAACAACAACACATTTCTGTGTGGATTTGACAGAAATTCGTTGATCAAAAGGCTCACACACGCCAAAAAAAAAAGAAAAAAAAAAAGAAGTAAATCTGCAGTTTCCAAGGGCACTCAAGATTTTGAAGGCATCAAACTTTGACAGCCGTTTTCTTGCTAATTTCTATATGGTTATAGTTATGATTAGGGTTCTAGAACATAATGTGGTTAGGGTTCGGGTTCTAAACCATGAAGGACAGGGTTAGGGATTTAAAACGCAAAGATTATAGTTCGGGTTTTAAATCATACATGTTGGAGTCAGTGTTCTAAAGTATAAATGTTAGGGTTAGGGTTCCAAAACATAATAGTTATAGTTAGGGTTTGAAACTATAAAGTATAAAGATTATGGTTAGGGTTCCAAAATATAAAATATAAAGGTTATGGTTAGGGTTCTAAAAGATAAAATATAAAGGTTAGGGTTAGGGTTCTAAAAGATAAAGGTTATGCGTAGGGTTTTAGAATATAACTTTACTTTGTTTTTTTTTGTTTTTGTAAAGTGTTTTACGGCGCTCGCAACTGCATAGGTCATAATAATATGAGCGCGCGGGACACACCTAATATTTTCAGTTGGTAGGAAATTTTTAATTTTGCCCGGGTGGCGGCCGAAGCCTACTCTTATCGATAAACTTTACTTTGAGGGTTCTAGAATCTAAAGGTTATGGTTAGGGTTCTAGAATCTAAAGGTTATGGTTAGGGCTCTAGAACAGTATGAAGGTTAGAGTTAAGGTTCCAGAATATAAAGGTTAGAGTTAGGGTTTAAAGCGTAAAAGTTAAACTTGGTGTTCTAAAGCATAACTGTTATGGTTAAGGTTCTAAAGCATAACTGTTATGGTTAAGGTTCTAAAGCATAACGGTTTTGGTTAGAGCCAGTTTTCTTATTCCTAAAAGGCTCTAAACTTTACGAGGCTCTGACGCATAAAGGGTTGGGCTTCCAAAACATACAGGATTGGGATTGTATAATTAGTGACTTTTTACATGTTCAATAAGGGTTGTTGATATCTCGACACGACGGGGCATTATACTTTAGCCATTCATTCACAAGTGTAATCTTGGCCTTTCTCATTATATCGATAACCCCCCTTTTATCTTTGTCTTGATATTGAGTTTGTTTGTTTGTTTGTTTGTTTGTTTTTTGCTGCGAGATATGAGACGTGTTTAGATGACTGACAAAGGAAGGATAGGTCTTGGCATTCTTAACCGTTTGACTTTGTGTACAGCTTTCTGGGTCACCGTGAGGTCACTGTTATTTGTCCCAGGGAGAGAATTCAGGGCCCGTCAATTGTTGGGAAATCAGGGGGCGGGGGAGTGGGGGTTGGTGGAAAGGGAGGTGG
>NW_004797546.1:915215-916824 GCF_000002075.1 Aplysia californica | reverse complement strand
ACCCCCACCCCACCTCACCTCTCACTACTCACCCTTCCCTGCCTCTCCCCAACACCCTCTCCCCTCTCCACCTCCATCCCCACCCCCTCCCCGCCCACTCCACCCCTCCCACACAGCCATGGTGTCTGCCCTAGACGATGCGGTGGGCGCCGTCTACGATGCTCTCAAGACCTCCGGAATGCTCCAGAACTCTGTCATAGTGTTCACCACCGACAACGGGGGGCCCGCTAACGGCTTTGACAAAAACGCTGCCAGCAACTTCCCCCTCAGGTAACCTACAACAATTTCCCCTTCAACAATTTCCCCTTGAACAATTTCCCCCTCACTTAGGTAACCTACAACAATTTCCCCCTCAACAATTTCCCCCTCACTCAAGTAAACTACAACAACTCCCCCCTCACTCCCTCCGGTAACCTACGGCAATTTCCTTTCTTAGGTAACCTACAAGAATCCCCCCCCCCTTGCCCCCTTCCCTTAGGTAACCTACAACAATTTCCCATCTCACTCCTGGTCTTTTAAAAGAAACTGAACAAGGGTCCAAAAACTTAACCTTCAATTTTCCCAAAACAGCATTTTTCAGGATAGTCCCCTTGTGCTTAATTAAAAGAGACCAATTATATATTATGTACCTCCCCAGAGGTGTGAAGGCCACACTGTGGGAGGGCGGGGTGCGGGGTGTGGGTCTCCTGCACAGCCCACTCCTGCACACTCAGGGCTATGTCTCCGAGCAGATGCTCCACGTCTGTGATTGGCTACCCACACTGTACGCGGCGGCCGGGGGAGACCCCTCCACCCTACACAACCTGGACGGTTTCAACGCCTGGGACATGCTGAGTCGAAATTCCAGCGGGGTTCGAACCGAGATGCTTCACAATATCGACCCTATCGGAGACTTTGCCGGTGTGCGTGTCGGTGACTACAAGCTTTTGATCGGTGACGTTGGCGTGAATTGGGGCGGATGGTACCCTCCTTATCAGCTCGCTGGTGATGAGATCACGCTCAACTATTTGAACTTCACAGACGATCTCACGGAACGCGTCACACAAGATAGTCGCAGACGAGAGCTGGAGCAGAAATATCGCGAGTATTGGGGGCCGGAGATTTTGGCGAGACTTGAAGATTTGCACTCGTCTGGGAGGAAGAAAGGTGCAGAGCTGGTGTTCCACTCGCAGATATCTTTGGGCCAGGTGTTCAGCGCGAGCAAGGACTGGGTCCGGGGCACGCCCGTGCGCATCGAGTGTGGTGTGAAACCGGCAAACGCCAGCACCAACTGTGACCCCCGCAAGTCGCCATGTTTGTTCCACATCCCGACTGACCCGTGCGAGTACAACAACATTGCTGAGAGCCACACTGAAGTGGTGAGTACATGTGGGTCTACCTCACTCTATGTGTAACCTCACTGAAATGTGAGTACTAACTCTAGATTATGTGAATACACTGAAGTAGTGAGTACTAACTCTAGATTATGTGACTACACTGAAGTAGTGAGTACTAACTCTAGATTATGTGAATACACTGAAGTAGTGAGTACTAACTCTAGATTATGTGACTACACTGAAGTAGTGAGTACTAACTCTAGATTATGTGAATACACTGAAGTAGTGAGTAC
>NW_004797546.1:912896-915115 GCF_000002075.1 Aplysia californica | reverse complement strand
AATGGTGATTACATGTGGGTCTACCTCACTCTATGTGTAACCTCACTGACGTGGTGATTACATGTGGGTCTACCTCACTCTATGTGTAACCTCACTGACGTGGTGATTACATGTGGGTCTACCTCACTCTATGTGTGACCTGACTGAAATGGTGAGTACCTTACTCTGTATGTGACCTCACTAAAGTCGTAAGTACTTCACTCTATATGAGTCAAGATGTGGTGGAATCAGGCACTCTTCAATTTTGGGCGTATGGAGTTGTTAGTATAATCTCAAAGGTTGCTCATTTGTCTTGCATTTGCTGGAAGAAAAACCCCAATTGATCTTGATTAGAAGCTGAGATATTTGCGATTGATGGAGATGAGGGTTGCCTGGTGTCAGAGTCAGAGGTAACGTTTGTGAGAAAATGACCTCTGAAGTATCTAAAGTTCTAAAGCTAGAGTGTCCCTGGGAACTAGACATTTGCATTATACATAACTATGTTTTTAAATGGACATAAAAGGTGATGAGCCAATAACAAATTATATTAAAAAACCCAACCGCTCAACCATCAGAAATTTGCCGTTTTCTTTGATTTCATTATTTTGACGAGCGCCTGATTTCACCACGCTGCCGCACATATGTGACCACACTAGAGTGGTAAGTACATGTACCTCACTTGCTGCAGTAGCTTCAGGTCTTTTTCTCTGCTTTCCTTCAGATCGTTTTACTGTCCCTGTTCAGTTCTTTCCCTGTTAGGTCGTTTTCTATCCCTGTTCAGGTCCTTTTCTGTCCTTGTTCAGGTCGTTTTCTTTTCCTGTTCAGGTCGTTTTCTATCCCTTTTCAGGTCTCTCCCTGTTCAGGTCGTTTTCTAATCCTGTTCAGATTGGGTTTTTTGTCCCTGTTCAGGTCCTTTTCTTTCCTTGCTCAGGTCGTTTTCTCTCCCTGATCAGATTGTTTTTCGTTCCTTGTTCTGGTAGTATTTTGTCCCAGTTCAGGTCGTTTTCTATTCCTGTTTAGGTCGTTTTCTATCCCTGTTCTGGCTGCTTTCCTTCCCCATTTTCCACCAGATCCGTTGTCTGATTCTGCCATTATAACAGTAGGACTGTCATGGGCGTATATCAGATTGTTGACATAAAATTATTCCTTTGTTTTTTTTTATAATGTAAAGACCTATCCCTCGTCTCCGTCTTTCAACATTGCAGTATGAAGTATGTCAATATAATTTCGGGGAAAAAAGACCAACAAATACAAACAACCCCCCCCCCCCCCATAAACAAAACCCACAGAAAAACAGCGTTTTGTAGAATTTGATTAATTAAAAGGCATTGGCTGGTTCTAGCCTCATTCCTCTTTTTTAAATTAAAGTATTTAGACGAGTTAAAAGTTTTGTATTTAGATTATATCCTGACTGAAATAAGACAGGCCTTTTTTGTATTTTTGTTCTTGTTTTTTTTTGGTATGAAAAACTCGTATTTTGGCAAACAACAAGGATGAGTAACGGCCAGAACTTGTACACGTATTAGATAGCCCCTAGAATTATCTAAATCTTCCTCTACAATAATGTGAAATTGAAAAGTCGCACATTTTCCTCTACAATAAAGTACAACTAAAATGTTGTAAATCTTCACTACAGTAATGTATTGCTGAAAAGTTGTAAATCTTCCACTACAGTAACATACAACAAAAGTATTGTGAATATTCCTCTTATAAAACGTGCAACTAAAATGTAAGTCTTCCTCTTAAATAATGTGCAACAAAAATGTTGTATATTTTCCTCTACAATATTGTAAAACTTAAATGTTGCACGTTTTCCTCTACAATAAAGTACAACTAAAATGTTGTAAATCTTCCACTACAATAATATACAACAGAAATATTGTAAATATTCCTCTTATAAAAAGTGCAACTAAAATGTTGTAAATCTTACTCTACAATAATGTACAACAATAATGTCGTAAACATGCTCTACAATAATGTACAACTAAAATTATGTTAATCTCCCTCCTCAATAATGTACAACCATACTGTTGTAAAGCTCCCCCTACAATAATGCCCAACTACTTCTTCTTCTTCTTTTTCTCCTTCTCCTTCTCCTTCTCTTTCTCCTTCTCCATCTCCATCTCCATCTCCATCTCCATCTCCATCTCCTTCTCCTTCTCCTTCTCCTTCTCCTCCTCCTTCTTCTTCTTCTTCTTCTTCTTCTTCTTCTCCTTCTCCTTCTCCTTCTCCTCCTCCTC
>NW_004797546.1:908784-909909 GCF_000002075.1 Aplysia californica | reverse complement strand
TGTGTGTGTGTGTGTGTGTGTGTGTGTGTGTGTGTTAGAAATGTCCGTGGAAGGATGGCAGGTATTCTGGTGTGGTTAACTCCTACTTTCCTTCCAAACATCAGTCGTGCTCATCTTTCTGCACCTATATTATGACCTAATTGTGCTGCAAGGTTAATCCACAAATTTTATCAAACTGAAACACGAAGATTACATTGAAAGATGTAGACTTTTATTATTTGAAATACTTGAAATTCGCCACTTGAAAAATAGAGAAAACAAACAAACAGACTAACAAACAAACAAACACGCATTTCATTCAAGACACGAGGTGAGCGTTGGATGAGTGCTCTGGTGAGGGTATGCTCCCTTACTTACTTGTCTTATTTGTCCACTGTGTTGGGGTCACTGCAGTCGGAACATGTCCATCTCTGCCCCCCCCCCCCCCTAGGGGCTAAGTGAGTAGTGAGTTCAGACTCCAGCAATGTCAAGCAAGTGTCGGTGACACGGGGTTTAGATGGGTGGTCACTGGGGTGAGTCCTTGAGCAAGACACGACCACCCTAGCTCAAAATACAGGGCACTGCACAGTGGCGACAGACAATGGCATTGTTGTAAACTGTTCTGTATTTGTGTAATATTGTGTATTTGTGTTTGTAGTATTTATGCATGTATTTATGTATGTACGTATTTATAACTATGTGTTTATGTATGTAAATGTATGTTTGCCATTGAAAAACAAAGTGCCATTCCGTGACAAACGAAGAGTGTAATTTATTATTATTATTATTTACTCAGAATCCATCCCAGAGTCTGTCTACTTATAGTCTCCATCATAATCTGGTTGGAGATCCGTCAGGCTGGTCCGCACAGATGGCTGTGTTTCCCTTCTCCCTCTTGGATCAACGAGACTTTTGCGTGCTCCCTTTTCCCTATCAAACATCTATTATCCTTATCTCCCCCCCCCCTTTCGTTTAAATCTATATTTATCCCCCCCCCCAAAAAAAAAGGGAGAAATCATGTCATTCTATCGTACCAGTAGGCCCTACCTCTTCTAATCTCCGGCGCTTTGGTTCATCATTTGTGTTGCAAGTGCCGCAAAACTCTTACAAAATCGAAACCTAAAAAGAAAGAATTGCCCAGCATAA
>NW_004797546.1:901652-902799 GCF_000002075.1 Aplysia californica | reverse complement strand
AAAAAAAAAAAAAAATTCTCTAAAAAATTGCCAAATTGACAGAAACATGCCTATTTCTCCGATTTCGTTATTTTGACGAGCGCCTGATTTGACCATGCTGCATCACAATGTTGGTTTATTTAAGAGGTGCGACCTCCGAATTTAACCTCTACATTAGTGGGTGGTTGGCGGGTGGTCTGGTGTGGTTTGCTTCTTCTTTCCTATCAAACATAAATCTATCATCCTAATCTCCCCTCCTTCTTTTTTATGTTTGTTACTCTCTTGTAACACATCTAATCTTCTGGCGCTCATATGACCTTATGCAGTTGCGAGCGCCGTAAAACCTCTACTAAAACAAAACAAAAACCTGTACATTAACAATAACATTAGGTTATTTCCGAGGCGCGACCTCAGAATTTAGTATCTACGTTAACAGTAATATTAAACCATATCCGTATGCCCAGGGGTCATTTTGTAACCCTGTGGTTGCATTCTTCACTTTTTAGATCACTAAGAGGGAGAAGATCTCTCTGAAACTTTCAGTATTTCTCAAAAAATGATTTTAACAGACTGCTATGCAAAGCGTACGGATCGGATTAACGAGTAAATTTCCTCTTTGGAAAGTGGTGACACAGAGTTCCCCACGTCGTATGGATCCGATAGTAAAACACGACGTACGAAAATAACGGCTTCACTAACAATAATATTACTTATTTTTATTAGGTTATTTAAGAGGCACGACCTCCGAATATAACGCCTGGACTTCAAGAACACCCCGTATGGGACTCAAACACAGACCATCTGCTCCGTAGTCCATATGACCTTTGAGCCTGCACCAGACCACCATATTTGAGTCACAATAAGAATACTGAGTATGTATCGTTAGCTTAACATTATTATTGTTCATATTACTGTTCATTTATGACCATCAATGATTTATTTATAGAGGCACCAGCCATCCATGTCCAGGTGCTGTTTTAGCCAAGAAATGTCCATGACCATCAATGATTTATTTATAGAGGCACCAGCCATCCATGTCCAGGTGCTGTTTTAGCCACTGTTCATTTATATTACGCAGGTGACTGTGAGTCTGTGAATGCAAGCACACTGCGGGTGTGTGTGCAAGTGTGTGTTTGTGCGTGTGTGTGTGTGTGTGTGTGTGTGTGTG
>NW_004797546.1:897931-901552 GCF_000002075.1 Aplysia californica | reverse complement strand
AGAGAGAGAGAGAGAGAGAGAGAGAGAGAGAGAGAGTGTGTGTGTGTGTGTGTGTGTGTGAGTGTGAGTGTGAGTGTGTGTGTGAACGTGGTGAAACACTTAACCAATATGCCAGGATCTGGACAATAAAGATCTTATCGTATATCTTATCTTATCTTACAAACTGAGCTACATTCGAACCACAGCCCTACGCTCCGAAGTCCAGCCTGATACCAACTCAGCTAACGGAGCACCCAGGCTCATTGCGTCCAATTATAATAAACTACAGGTAAACCTGCACTAGCGACCACCTGAACAAGACAATCATCTCTACAAAGGGTGTAACCTGTATAAGACAGTCACCTGTACAAACGATCACCTGAATAAGACAGTCACCTGTACAAACGATCACCTGAACAAGACAATCACCCGTACAAACGATCACCTGAACAAGACAATCACCTGTACAAACGATCACCTGAACAAGACAATCACCTGTACAAACGATCACCTGAACAAGACAATCACCTGTACAAACGATCACCTGATCAAGACAATCACCTGTACAAACGATCACCTGAACAAAACAATCACCAGTAATCAGGTGCTCATCAATAAAATAAAATCGAAAAAAAACCCAGCTCTTTTCTTCACGTTTGGATTTTTTTTTTGCTCACCACCTGTTATGTCCATTTTAAAAGATAATGCACTGTGGATTTTTACTGAAAGTCGTTTCATAAAGGCACACAAAATGTAAATTTTCAGTTTCTAAGGACTCTCAAATTTTGGAAGTCACCAAACATTGGCGGTCATTTTCTGACTAATTTTACCTCTGAAATCAGGTGACCCCCACCTCCTTCAATCCCATATATCTCGACTCTTATTCAAGATAGATATACGGGTATTTCTATTATTGAAAATAAGACAAATTATAAGCAGGCTGTAATTTGATACCAAAAACTCCATATGACCAAAAATTGACGATCGCCTAATTATACCACGTTGTAACAGAAATGACCCCTCCCTTCCTCCCCTCTGGCATTCTTTCTATTAACATGGCACTGTTCAAAACGGCCATCTATCTAAAAGATCCACTTTCCTTTCCTATACAAACTGTACACATGTCGTATGTCAGATCTCAGGCTAACAGTAGCAGACGTTTCTATTCTTGTTTCAGCTATCATGTCGATTTTAAAACAACTCATGGAGACTTTTTTAAACGATAAGAACGTAACCCTCTCCGTACGTCGTGTTTTACTATCGTATCCACACGACGTGGGGAACTCTATACCCCAACTTTCCAAAGAGAAAATCCATTCGTTAATCCGATCCGTACGCTTTGCATAGCAGTCTGTCAAAATGATTTTTTTTAGACATACTGACATTTTTAAAGAGATCTTCGTACTAGAAGTATTCTAAAATGTGAAGAATACAGCCCCAGGGGTACAAAACGACCCCAGGGTGCAGGATAAGGTTAAGCACTTCCAGAATTATCGGTAGAACTAGTAATTTCCCAGCACCATTAAATCTCAACTGAATGGCCTCCCAAGGTGTTATGTTGTTTATAAGGACAGAATACTACGCAGTAGCAGAGACAAGCTGTCGAGATGAGAAGTCCTCACAGTTGTTGGGTATTTTTATTTAAAGTGTGAACATAATATTTCAAAGAAAAATTCCTGTCGCAGTCCCAGTAATAACCAGCTATTTTATTCTCAACTCCAGCATTGCAATTGGAGATGTAATTAAAACATAATATTATCATAAGGAGTAACTGCAGTTATTACATTTTACACCTCCCACATTTCAAGGGGTAAATTGTGTCAATGGGGCGCGGAAAAGCACCTCCATTAAGAAAAAAATCGTAGGAAATCGCTGTCATTTAATAACACTATGTAAACGGCCAAACTTGGAAAAAGCTCCTTTAAGAAAGCGGAAGACCAATAATAATTACAGACAATCGGGTTTCTGTAAAGTTCAGTGCAATAAAGAAATTATTCTTTGAAGTACTTTTTTGGAAACACCATTTTAGTGAGACAAGCAAATAATGATATAAAGGACGTTTGAATTCGACCTATCAGCGAAGACCAATTTCTAGTTGAGTAATTTGCTGCTTGACATTCTCCTAAACAGTCATCGATCATCTGCGATCTCTATTCTAAATAGCTTTTTCGCGATCGATGTCAGAACTGGTAGGAAAGACGTTTAAAATATCAGGCACTGTTCTTGAATGGTACAAATCTTACCTATCTGGTACTGTTCTAGAGTGGAATATGTCCTATCTCTCTGGTACTGTTCCAGAGTGGTACACGTACAAGTCCGATCTATCAGGTACTCTGTACAAGTCCAAACTATTCGGTACTGTTCTTCAGTGGTACAAATCTTACCTATCTGGTACTGTTCTTTAGCGGTACAAATCTTACCTGTCTGGTACTGTTCTAGAGAGGAGCAAATCCGATCTATCTGGCACTGTTCTTTAGCAGTATAAGTCCGATCTATCTGGCACTGTTCTTAAATGGTACAAGTCCAATCTATCTGGCACTGTTCTTAAATGGTACAAGTCCAATATATCTTGTACTCTTCCAGAGTGGTACAGAACTTACCTATCTGGTACCGTTCTTGTGTGGTACAAGTCTAATCTATCTGGTACCGTTCTTTAGCAGTATAAGTGCGATCTATCTGGTACTGTTCTTGAACGGTACGAGTCCATCCTATCTGGCACTATCTTTAGCGGTACAAATCTTACCTATCTGGCATTGTTCTTGTGTGCTACAAATCTTACCTATTTGGTACTATTCTAGAGTGGTACAAGTCCAACCTATCTGGTACAGTTCTTTAGCGGTACAAATCTTATATATCTGGTAAGTTCTATAGAGAAACAAGTCCGATCTATCTTGTACTCTGTACAAGTCCAACCTATCTGGTACTGTTCTAGAGAGGTACATATCTTACCTATCTAGAATTGTTCTTACGGGGTGCACATCTTACCTGTCTGGTACAGTTCTAGAGAGGTACAAGTCCGACCTACCTGGCACTGTTCTTTAGCAGTATAAGTCCGATCTATCTGGCACAGTTCTTGAATGGTACAAGTCCAACCTATATTGTACTATTCTTAAATGGTAGAAGTCCAATCTATCTTGTACTCTTCCAGAGTGGTACAAATCTTACCTATCTGGTACTGTTCTTGTGTGGTACAAGTCTAATCTATCTGGTACTGTTACTGAATGGTACAGGTCCAGCTTATCTGGGCGTTCACAGTCTAATCTTGAGAAGGTAAAAGTGGTACGATCGAGTCACAAATGCTTAACTGTGGGAAAGAACAAGCCAAAGTCCAGTAAAGGAAGACAATGACATACAGGTGAAGAAATGAAAATGGATTGAGCACACCCTGAGGAGACCCCCGACAAGCATCATCAGACAGGCTTTGACGTGGAACCCACAAGGAAAACGAAAGAAAGGAAGACCAAAGATGACATGGAGTCGAGCGGTACAAGTGGAAATGGAAAAGGCGGGGACATCAAAGAAAAAGCTAAAAAAGGATGCACAGGACAGGTTTCGCTGGAGAAATGTTGTTGATGGCCTATGCTCCACTGGGAATTTAAAAGGGCAAGAGAGAGAGAGAGAGAGAGAGAGAGAGAGAAAGAG
>NW_004797546.1:895016-897512 GCF_000002075.1 Aplysia californica | reverse complement strand
TCACGGCTGCATACGGTCATATGAGCGCACAGGACACATTAAACATTTTCAGTTCGTAGGAAATTTTGAATTTTACCCGGGTGGCGCCCGAAGCCTACTTTTATCGATGTTGGACCAGCAAGGAATCTTTAACACGCACAACTTGCACGCCGGACCTCCGGTATTTTTCGCCATTGTCCGAGAAGGCTAGATGTAAATCTTCCCTACCATAAAATCAGGGATGTGGCTGAAAAAAGACAGCAGTAAGAAGGAGCCAGGGCGTAGCAGTAGCTGAAAGGATGCAGAAGGAGTCAGGAGCCCAGGGGAGGGGGAAAAGGAGGAGAGTGGGTGGGGGCAGAAAGTGGAGGCGAAAGCAGACGACAGAACATTGCTTGAGAACAGGAAAGGAAGTGAAAGAAGACAATTCTAGAGAAGAAAATCTTCCGTTGTTATCCGAATTCGAACCCGGGACCTATTGAATGAAAAGCCAACAGTGTAACCTCTCGGCCACGAGAGCTCCCTGTACATGTTCTCAGAGCCAGACAACGGGCATTTAATTACTCAAAATCTTTCAAAATGTATCGACGAGGATGACTTCCAACAGACTGCGGTTAAACGACGATAGACCGAAAAGAATTTTGTCTTTGGTGACACAGTTTTCATGGGAAAGACCGTCTTGTTGTTGGAAATTAGAAAGTGTTTTTTTTAAAGAAGCAATGACTAAACGTTTATGAGTTTCAGTATTTCACAAGAAATTGCCAATGCATCACCAAGTCCTAAATCTATGAAAGAATGCATATTTAAACGGCAGTAGATTTGCACAAATGGATACGTCTCTTCAGACACTGATTCCACCAGAGGCGGCTCGTGGGGCTAAAAGTTAGGTCACTCTATTCGAGGAGTTGGGAATGAGGGTTGTGTTCTGCCCCCAAGGACAGCCTGGCGGGGATCTAGAGTAAGCGCCAAACTTAACACTAAGGCTAATATGCACATTATTTCCAACATCAGAACATCATCATCGCCACCATAAATAATTATCATTATGATCACCGTCACTATTACCATTACCGTCACCGTCACCGTCACCGTCACCGTCACCATCACCATCACCATCACCATCACCATCATCATCATCATTATCATCATCATCATCATCATCATCATCATCATCATCATCATCATCATCATCATCAATGAAGCCAAGGAGATTGAAGGAGACAGACGACCAACAACATACAGAGGAGTCTTTCCAGTGATCAAGAGGGAAATCGAGACCCACCATGCACGACCTTGCTCTGTGGACGAATCGCACCCGGATACCATCATTTGTATTAGTGATGTGTGCTGACAAAATGAGTTACTTCTCTGATTTTCGCCTTATGGAAATCGATACATTAACTTTATTGGTGGAGTTTGTACAATTTGAAAGTATGGAAAAATAAAAGACTCTCATTCCTGTAAAACACCAGGTCAAGTTGTATATGTTTAACGCCCCTCTCAACTCTGTTAAATTATTTAACAGGCGGGACCTCCGAGTTAAGCGTCAGTCTCCGAAAGGACTGAGCCAAATTGGAATGAAGGGTATAAAGGTATATTAAGGTATAAAGGTATATTAAGGGTATAAAGGTATATTAAGGGTATAAAGGTATATTAAGGTATAAAGTGCCTTTCCCAAGGATACAATATCGGACTTAGCTGAGGCTCGAACCTCCGAACCTGCAACTTTACGATTACGAGTCCGGTAGCCTGACCATTAGGTTACCGAAACCATTTATCTGAACCTAGTATCTTGGGATATTTATTTTTTACAAGAACACAGATTTGAAACCAGAACGAGACTTTGATGTGTGTGCCTAAGAAAAAGGTCCACATGTGCAATGTTTTATTTCAGTAATTTATTGAATTTCTGTATAGAGTAGCATTTCCTGGCTGGTGCCCCTGGGTTGTTGTTGTTGTTTTTTTTTTTTGTTGTTTTTTTTGGGGGGGTCTGATATCTCAAATAGTTTTTGAGATATGGTCATGTTTGTGAGTGAGGGTGCACCAACTTCTTTTGGGGAAAAAAAAAAACAACGCTACGAAATGGCTATGTATTTTTTTTTATTTGTTTAAAGCTTTTATAAACCCTAGTGATGAAAGTACCTGTTCTACGAACGGAATATTATGAAGAATTATTAGGAAAGTTAAGAAGAGGAACAAGACTGAAAACAGGAAAGACACAAAACACAAATATTTTACCTTGAATTTATCCATGTAGCACCGCCTCTTGACTACTCCTAGGGGTAAGACTTCTTCTCCCTCTTCAAATGCGTGGTATTTTCTCCTAAAGTTCGAGCTCAATCACTTTTTAAAAAAAGAGTTAAGCCTACATGCCAATTGTTGCTTTGTAGAAGAACATAATCTGGATTCTAGATCTAGCCTAGATCTCGAAGGTTTATAAAGACATAGGCCAATAATTGAAAGAAGGAGCCTTGGCCCATAGATAGATCTAAGTTTAAAAATTCACATTTTTAACCACTG